>NC_041391.1:137230267-137310729 GCF_002162155.2 Triticum dicoccoides
CGAGCGTTGCTTTTCGTAACCATCAACGATTGGCCTGCTCTTAGTAACCTTTCGGGACTGTCAAATAAGGGATACAATGCATGCACGCACTGCTTACATGAGACTGAAAGTGTACATTTGCCAAATTGTAAGAAGAACGTGTACCTTGGGCATCGTCGATTTCTTCCGAAAATTCATCCAGTAAGAAAGAAAGGCAAGCATTACAACGGCAAGGCAGATCACCGGCCGAAGCCTGCGGAACACACTGGTGCTGAGGTATTTGATATGGTCAAGGATTTGAAAGTCATCTTTGGAAAGGGTCCTGGCGGACAATCAGTTCCGAAGGGAGCTGACGGGCACGCAGCCATGTGGAAGAAGAAATCTATATTCTGGGAGCTAGAATATTGGAAAGTCCTAGATGTCCGCTCTGCAATCGACGTGATGCACGTTACGAAGAATATTTGCGTGAACCTCCTAAGCTTCTTGGGCGTGTATGGGAAGGCAAATGATACAAAGGAAGCACGGCAGGACCAGCAACGTTTGAAAGACCCTGATGACCGGCATCCGGAATGGTTTCAAGGTCGTGCCAGCTACGCTCTGACCAAAGAAGAGAAGGTCATCTTTTTTGAATGCCTGAGCAGTATGAAGGTCCCGTCTGGATTCTCGTCCAATATAAAGGGAATAATAAACATGGCGGAGAAAAAGTTCCAAAACCTGAAGTCTCACGACTGCCACGTGATTATGACGCAATTGCTTCCGATTGCTTTGAGGGGGCTCCTACCGGAAAATGTTCGAGTAGCCATTGTGAAGCTATGTGCATTCCTCAATGCAATCTCTCAGAAGGTAATCAATCCAGAAGTTCTACCACGGTTACAGAACGATGTGATCCAATGTCTTGTCAGTTTCGAGTTGGTGTTCCCGCCATCCTTCTTCAATATTATGACGCACCTCCTGGTTCACCTAGTCGAAGAGATTTTCGTTCTCGGTCCTGTATTTCTACACAATATGTTCCCCTTCGAGAGGTTCATGGGAGTATTAAAGAAATATGTTCGTAACCGTGCTAGGCCAGAAGGAAGCATCGCCAAGGGCTATGGAAATGAGGAGGTAATTGAGTTTTGTGTTGACTTTGTTCCTGACCTTAAGCCGATTGGTCTTCCTCGATCGCGGCACGAGGGGAGACTAAGTGGAAAAGGCACGATCGGAAAGAAATCAACGATATGTATGGACGGCCATTCTCTGACTGAAGCACACCACACTGTACTGACCAATTCCAGCTTGGTGGCTCCGTACTTTGAGAAACACAAGAATATTTTACGCTCGGACAACCCGGGGAAGCCTGAATCCTGGATTAGGAAGGCCCACATGGAGACTTTCGGCAGTTGGTTGAGAAAACATTTAATGAATGACAATGATGTTGTAGATCAGCTGTACATGTTGGCCAAGACACCATCTTCGACTATAACGACTTTCCAAGGGTACGAGATAAATGGGAATACATTTTACACGATCGCCCAAGATAAAAAGAGCACCAACCAAAACAGTGGTGTCCGCTTTGATGCAGCAACCGAGAATGGGCAAAAGGTCACATATTATGGTTACATAGAGGAGATATGGGAACTTGACTATGGACCCTCCTTTAAGGTCCCTTTGTTCCGGTGCAAATGGTTCAAGCTAACAGGAGGTGGGGTAAAGGTGGACCAGCAATACGGAATGACAATGGTGGATTTCAACAATCTTGGTTACCTTGACGAACCATTCGTCCTAGCGAAAGATGTCAAGTTTCCAGGCGAGGCGCCAAGGACAACAAGTCCACCCCCCTACGGTGGTGGTGGTGGCGGTGGCGGTGGTGGTGGTGGTGGTGGTGGTGGCGGTTCACCTACACCTCCGTCACGTCAGCCGACGCCGCCCCCCAGTCCACAACGTCCGGCGGGTGATCAGCCGCCGCCCCCCAGTCCTCGTCCGGCGGGTGATCAGACGCCGCCCCCCAATCCACCTCCGGCAAAGAAGCAGAAGCAGTCCTGGATTATTAACCCGGACCCTTATGTACCTAAGACCACAAAGGTACCGGAGCCATCACTGAAGCCTCTCCCCACAAGGCCTTGGGAACGTAGTGCCGAGGAAGTCGACGCGGCCGCGGCTGCTGATTTGGAGAAATGGAAGGCGGACTGCAAGAAGAAAAGAGAGCCCGAGCCCAAGCCAGTATTTTCTGACGAGCAAAAGAAGTGGGCTAAGTCATTTTTGAGCACACCGTCCCAAGCCGCGAAGAATCTGCCTAACGACTATGCACGTGAACTTCGCAGGCAGGCACTCATGTTCAAGGAGAACAAAGAGCGGGAGAAGGCCGAAAGTAAAAAAAGCGGGAAACAAGTTGCCCAGCTCGGGGAACAAAGTAAACAATCGATTGCCCCGCTTATAGTGGAAGCCTTCTGTCCGGATGCCCCCGAGATCATACAAGCTGCGGCAGCACAGGGATTGACTGTAACGAGTGCCAGAGAACAAGCGGCCAACTTAGGTATTACTCTTCGTGAACTGTTAGGCCTTGATGAGGCGCCAGTGAAGGAGGTAGTAATTACATATGTCAAGAATGGGCCTCTCGTCGAGCCTGCGCAGGAAAAGGATCTACCTCCACAAATGAAAGGTCTGCTGAAATGGTACAAGGGTTACATAAAAAATAAAAACACCAAAGAATATATTTATGCGGAAGTTAGACATGAGCATCACTTCAAACATTACTATGTACAAATTGAACTGAGTGAATTGTTCCAGCTTTTCAATCTGCGCGAGCTCGATAAATCTATCATCAGTTGCTACGTTCTGTAAGTGATTTATTAATTTCTACCCCATCTCGTTCATATTGCCTGCACTATATATATGTCCTAACTATATTGTTGTGTCCGCTATTATACATGCAGAATGAAGATTAAGGAATGTAGAGTAAGGAACATCCATGATGTTGGGTTCATTGACCCACACATCGTTAATGGACATGTGTTGGAGCGTTACCCCGCCGACGTGGAGGCAGACCTGTGGCAGTTTCTTACAAAGCAGGAACTCAAAAGTGATATTCTATTTCCTTACCATTTTGAGTGAGTGTTTCTGTCTTGAGCACATTCTCTTTTGTTTACTCCATGCATGGTATGTGGCCGGCTAATCGATGAGTTATGCATGACGTACTGTGCATGTATCGTGTCCGCAGGTTCCACTGGATTCTGCTAGTAATTAAAGTTAACACCTCAGAATGTCTCGTCCACGACTCTGTGAATATGGATCCAAAGCTTTGGGGCGGCATGAGAAGAATGCTGCAGAAGTAATTATTTTCATTCATTTGCGCTCTATATCGATCGGCCTATTTCGTTCATTTCCTAATATCAAGTAACTAATTGATAACTCTCTTGTTCATTTAATTTTCTTTGCCTCGTAGGGTTTGGAGACGGTTCGTAGATACAAAGGTCGGTGAATTCAAAAAAGAGCTAGATTTCAAAATGTTAAAGGCTAAGAATGCTGGGGATATTCAGCCACCGGAGACCAATCTATGTGGATACTATGTCTGTGAGATGATCCGGAGATACACCTCTGAGCGGGTTCCGAGTGATACCAATGCTAAGAGGAATAACCTCCGGTGGATGCTTAGTCCAGAAGCTCGCTTCCGACCACTTCAAGAGGAACTAGCTGGATGGTTCAGCAGGGAAGTCCTCCATCCTAAAGGAGAACACTATTACGAGGACGTAGAACTTTATATGCATTAAATCATGTATGGAAACTTGTTCAAAATTGTATATGGTCATCCGATGATATTGAATATATATTGTATATTCCTCTTGAATTCTTTTTAGTTCTAATTTCAAATTTATTTAAAATTGTACATTCATATGCATGTATGTAGTACCGTAGAATATATGAAACTCCTTCAAAATTAAAATAAAGCACAAAAGAAATAAAACAATACAAATTAAACAGAAAACAGGTTTAAGGGGGGGGGGGCTAAAACCCTAAACCTGCGGCGGCCTTTAGTCGCGGTTGGCCAGAAGAACCGCGACTAAAGGTCCTCCGCCCCGACGGCCACCTGGCGCCCACGTGGACGGGCCTTTAGTCGCGGTTCTTAAGCAACCGCGACTAAAGGGGGGGGCCTTTAGTCGCGCCCGTTCTGTCGCGGTTGTGCAACCGCGACTAATGGCAGTTGCGAACCGCGACCAAAGGCCCTTTTTCCACCAGTGTCTTGTAATGTGAAAGGATGGTTGACAAGTACTTTGACTCCAACGGAGTAGAGACAGAATTGACAGACTTTGGTGAACCGCCTCGTGCAAACATGGTTCCTTGCGGCAGTACAGTGCCAACACGCAGATTCTTCTTCAAGAACAACATGCCAGTCTGAACTTTGATCTGGTGGCGTTTGGCTTGTGCTTCAGGAACAACAGAAGCTGCATAGTTATAAATTAAAAAAATGATATCAGTTCATCAAAAATATCGACATGCAAAAATTATTTAGGAGATTCAATACATATATAAACAAACTAAGAGCTTTTATCCGGCCTGAACACTTGCTAAAATTGGTAAGGGTGGCGCAAGTACTTGGTAAGGGTAGCACATGTGCTTACTTGAAGGTGTGTGATCTGGATCCCAATGTACCGCATAAGCACTTGCACCAAAACCATTTACTTCTGGAGAAAATAACAAACTATGAGTTGATTCACAACTAACATTTTTGCAACTTGGTTCAGATAGCATAGGCACTTACTTGAAGGTGAGTGATCTGGATCCCAATGTACCGCATAAGCACTTGCACCAAACCCATTTTCTTCTATAGAAAATAATAAAGGATGAATTATTCACAATTGACACAATCTTGAATTGGTAAACATTGCATAAGTACTTACCTGAAGGGGCATGATCTGGATCCCAGTGTACCCATAAGCACTTTCACCAAAACCCCTGTCTTCTATAGGAAATAACACATATGTGATATATGATTCAGACTTGCCATATACAGAACTTGATAAGGTAGCACAAGTACTTACTTGAAGGGGCACGATCTGGATCCCAATGCACCGCATAAGCACTTTCACCAAACCCATTTCCTTCTGCAGGAAACAACAAACTATGAGTTGATTCACAATTAACACATGCTTGAGTTGTACACATAGCATAAGAAGTTACTTGAAGGTGAATGATCTGGATCCCAGTGCACCGCATAAGCACCCTCACCAAAACCGTTTTGTTCTGCAGGAAATAACAAGCTACATGAGGCGATTCAGACTTCACCCAATCTCAACTTGGTAAAGCTAGTACGAGTACTTACGAGAAGGAGCATGATCTGGATCCCAATGTACCGCATAAGAACTTGCATCAAAACCATTTTCTTCTGCAGAAAATAACCAACTATGAGTTCATTCACAACTAACACTTTTGCGACTAGGTCCAGATAGCATAGGTACTTACTTGAAGGTGAGTGATCTGGATCCCAATGTACCACATAAGCACTTGCACCAAAACCATTTTCTTCTACAGAAAAATAATAAACCATGTGTTGATTCACAGTTGACACCATCTTGAAATGGTAAAGATTGCATTAAATTAGTACTTACTTGAAGGTGCTTGATCTGGATCCCAATGTACTGCATAAGCACTTTCACCGAAACCCTTGTCTTCTATAGGAAATAACAAATATATGATATATGATTCAGACATGCCATATTCAAAACTTGAGAAGGTAGTACAAGTACTTACTTGATGGTGCATGATCTGGATCCCAATGTACTGCATACGCACTTTCACCAAAACCCTTGTCTTCTATAGGAAATAACAAATGTGTGATATATGATTCAGACCATATTCAAAACTTGATAAAGTAGTACCAATACTTACTTGAAGGGGCACGATCTGGATCCCAATGTACCGCATAAGCACTTTCAGCAAGCCCATTTCCTTCTGCGTGAAATAACAAACTATGAGCTGATTCATATAATTAACACATGCTCGACTTGTACAGATATAGGTACTTACTTGAAGGGGCATGATCTGGATCCCAATGTACCGCATAAGCACTCTCATCAAAACCGTTTTCTTCTACAGGAAATAAAAAGCTATGAGGTGATTCAGACTTCACACACTCTCAAGATGGTACAGCTAGCGTTAGTACTTACTTGAAGGGGCATGATCTGGATCCCAATGTACCGCATAAGCACTATCGCCAAACCCGTTTCCTTCTGCAGGAAATAAAAAGCTATATGAGGTGATTCAGACTTCACACAATCTCAACATGGTAGTGCTAGCGTTAGTATTTACTTGAAGGGGCATGATCTGGATCCCAATGTACCGCATAAGCACTATCGCCAAACCCGTTTTCTTCTGCAGGAAATAACATATGAGTTCTGTTGAGTTTCAACCATAGGATCGGTCAAATAAAATTGCACACGCACACGCACGCAAAAACTTTGGCCAAGGGTACGTCTCGCACCCTAAAGTTTCTATTTACTTCTTCTTTTTGCTCTCAACGATACTGGGAATGGGGCGTGTAAGAATACCTAGACTCATCAAGCTATAGACACACGTAGCCTACTAGTGTTGGACATGTCCAACAAAACCTGACCGGAGTTGACATCTACTAGTACAAACTCTATTCAATTTGAACCTGACATGAGCAAAACAAACGTCATAGCCAACTAGCTAGTACTACTACACGCCAGCCAGCTAGCTTGCACCTAATTACTCTACCAAGTTCATTCACAATAATCCTCGCCTTGGTACAGATAGCATATATATAGGTACTTACTTGAAGGGGCGTGATCGGGATCCCAATGTACCGCATAAGCACTTTCACCGAATCCATTTTCTTCTACAGGAAATAACAAAATATAAGTTGATTCTAAATCAACAGATTCTCGACTTGTACAGATAGCATAGGTACTTACTTGAAGGTGCGTGATCGGGATCCCAATGAACCGCATACGCACTTTCACCGAATCCATTTTCTTCTACAGGAAACAACGAATTATTAGCTGATTTTAAATCAACAGATTCTCGACTTGTACAGATAGCACGGGTACTTACTTGAAGGTGAGTGATCTGGATCCCAATGTACCGCATAAGCACTTGCACCAAAACCGTTTTCTATAGGACATATCACACTATGAGATGATTCAGGCATACCACATTGTCAACTTGATAAGGCAGCACGAGCACACTTACTTGAAGGTGTGTGATCTGGATCCCAGTGTACCGCATAAGAACTTTCATCAAAACCTTTTTCTTCTAGAGGAAATAACAAAATGTGAGTTGTCTCAGAATTAGCACATTCTCAGCTCGATATGGTAGCACAAGTCCTTACCAGGTGGTGCATGATCTGGGTCCCAATGAACCGCATAAGCACTCGTATCAAAAGCATTATCTTCTGTGGGAAATAACAAACTATATGAGGTGATTCAGAGTTCAGACTTGAAACAGTCTCAACTTGGTAAATCTAGCACTGGTACTTACGAGAAGATGGGGGTTCAACCCTGTCGCTGGACTCACCAAAGGTGAGCAGGAGCATGAAAATGGCTATTGCCGTGAGCTTTGTCGCCATGTCTAGATCAACTACAAATGGAGTTCTGTTGGGCGAGGAAGAAGGGATGGACTAGGCGCCTATTTGTAGTGGGAAAAAAAGCGGTGGTAGCAACCAATCCGCAATTTTCTCTATTTATTTACTACCTACGCTGTGGTTTGGAAACAAACCATAAGGGATAGAAAATGGTTACATTTTAACTGGAATAATATCTCCCCACGAATGCTCCTTACCCTTTTTTAACTGCAATAATATCCCCCAAATCACGCGGTTTAATTACCAGCCCATAATAAGCGGATTAACACCACCCCCCACCCACAGCGTGCGATAATCTCGCCTGACATGCAATGTCCGGGAATTAAACATCACTACCTACCTGAATGGTCTTGAATGTGTGTGTTTGAACCAATAAGATTTTATTCCTCAAATAATAGACAGGTAATTTACAATGAGAAATGATTAGCATCCACCGGCGGATTGCTCCCAAACGTCAACCGCCTCCATCGTCTACCACGTGTCCATGTGGCCCCGCCCGTTGTCGACCTTTCCTTCCCCAGAAACATCACAACCTCATCGCTTTCGTCTCACCCGGGAACAGTTGCAGGGCCTCGGCTCGCATGGGCATCGGTTGTAAAGTGACTATAAATTTCTATAACGAGACCTCTGTTGCAGAATAATTCTGCAACAAATCTCTGTTGCGAAAAATTTCTGCAAATTTCCTGACTTCTGTAACAAGACTTTTGTCACAGTTTTTTTTTTTGCGACAAGACCTCTGTTGCAAGGAAAAAAACTGTAACAAGGCCTTTGTTGCCAACAAAATCTGCAACTAGACCTATGTTGTAAAAATTTCTGCACCACCACACATGTTGCAAAAGTCCTTCCGCAACATCATCTATGTTACAAAAAGATGAAGACAAAAAAAATCTGCAACACAACCCCTGTTCGCTCGTACTACACGTGTCCCACGTGACATATGCCCCTGAGTCCTCATGGCTCCCCTCAATTTCTTCTGCAACAACACCAATGTTGCAGAAGTTTCTACCAAAACATAAGCCATGTTGCAAAAATAGTGAAGATATTTTTTTTCAACAAACCTATGTTGTAAAAAGAAACTGCAACAAGACCTCATTTGCAAAAAAGTTCTGCAACACAGACTGTGTTCAGAAAGGTAAATAGCGATTCTGACATTTTGCAACAAGCATCGTGTTGCGGGGCTTCTGCAACACCGCTCTTGTTGCAAAAGGGAGATGGTGCTCCTGAATGGGGATCGGATGGACATCCCCGCGTCCATCCAACAGCCAGTGAGGCGGCGGATGTTTCTAATTATCCGCCGGACGACTAGCGTGGCCGTAAATAGCATGAGAAATAAAGTCAAGGGTAGTAGATTCCGAGAACATGGAAGTTTTTTGACTAAAAGAATTTTGTGCTAATCCATGAGCCACCTCATTTGCTTCACGAAGCGAAAATGTGTGATAGATAGAACCCAGGTGCCCCGACAGCCCCTTATCCAATGCGTTCAGTGATTCCAAGATTCATGTTGTGGAATTGTCAGCGGCAGTTCACTTCCCATGTCATGGCAATAACGCAGATAATTTATAGACACAACTAGGGTCAGTGTAGGCATGCTAGTAGGTCACAGGTAGGATAGGACCAGTGGCGGAGGACCCGCGAGGGTTGGAGGCCGCCCTACCTTGATTTGGCCGGTGCAGGCAGGGCGCGAGGCGGTGCAGCCACGCAATGGCGTTGCCGATGGCTGAGTGACCAAAGCCCATCTCCTACGTCAACTTTTGTCCGTCCTCTGTCACTTGGGTAGGACAGTGGTAGCCCTGGCAGGAGGCTAGGAGGGCCATCAGGGTGAAAAGACCTTAGAGCATCTTCAGTCGTGCCCCCAACAAAGCCCCCATTTTCGCGCCGACGCTGAAAAAATGACCTAGTCGCGTTCACAGAAGCCCATTTTTCGCCGGCTTGGGCCGAAATTAGCGCCGGCGGACCCAGGTCGAACCCGGCGCGCTGGGGGGTTGCCCGAGGGCACCGGGGCGAACGTTTTTTACGCGAAAGAGCCGCGGGCCCGCCGAGTCAGCGACGCGCGCCCCGAGGGCACCGCGTGGAATCAATGGTAAGGCTGCTGCCGGTCAGCATTGCCACTGATTCCTCATCATGGGCGGCGCGTCACGGGCGGTGCGGCGATGCCTCCCCTCCCGCCACGCGTACACACGGCGCGGGGCTATATAAACTAGTGGCCTCCCTCGCCTCTGGCCACACCAGCCCACAGCCGCCCGCCGACCGCCACCGAGCTCTGCCTCTCTCCCCATGCGCAGCCGCCCACCAACGGCTTCGGCCGCCGCTCGCTCCATGAGTGGGAGGCCTGGCCGCTCTTCGAGGCAAACATCCCGGCGCCACCGGACATGTGCGCCGGGCCGACGGGGTGGAGGCTCAAGAACGGGAGCATCCCCATTCCCCCGGTGCCCGACGTCGAAGCACGCCCCGCCATCTTCGCCGTCCAGGTCGACCGCGTGCGAGCGTCCCTGACGGAGGAGCAGCGCGCCCTCCCCCAGTACGCCGCCGACAACCACGCGTCGTGGGTGGCGTACTTCCAGCACCGCCAGGCGCAGAGGCTGGCGTCCACCAATGGGGCGCCAGTGGTGGGCGACGTCAAGAACAGCGAGGGGCGTCGCGTATGGTGGGGCGCCCCCGGCCGCAATGCTCCACGACGTGCCGGAGTACCTCGAGGACGGCAATGACCCGCCACTGGCATACCCTGCCGCGGCGGCCGCCCCGGTCCCCCGCCGGAGCGCTGGACAATGGATGCCCAGGAGGTTCGGCTCCTCCTCGACTTCCTCCTCTCACTCCTCCTCCCGCTCTTCTTCCCATTCTTTCGGCTCGCTGGCGGTGTTCGACGTCAAGGCCTAGCTCGCAACGGAGATGCCGCTCGACCGACGCACCCGCAGCGCCGGCATCGTCATCAATGAGGGCGGCCAGCGCGCCTCCTCCTCGGCTCCTCCGCGCTACGTCAAACTGAAGACGGAGCCGGGGCTCGCCGCCGTGAAAACGGTGCCGGGGCATGCCGCCGTGAAGACGTATTCCGGGATCGCCGGCGGGGAGCTCGACGACGCGGTGGCCCTGAAATGGGCGCGCATGGAAATGTAGCGCCAGCGCCGCGCCCTACAGCAGTTCGAAGCTCGGCACCGGGGCCGCGATGAGGGAGGCGTTGTCATCCTCGACGACAGCGCCGCCGCCGCCGCCGCCACCGGTCCGCCGGGGCAACGCCGGGCAGGGGTCTAGTAGGGGCGGCCGTGTCAAGGAGGAGAAGGCCGCCAACGACGACGGCGAGGATGGCGGCGACGTCGGCGACTTCGCCGCGCTCAGCGACTTCTTCAGCCCTTAAGTTGTAGTTGCGGCCTTTTTTAAATAACTTTGCTATGTAATGTCAAACATGTCGAATATATGCCCAGTTTACCGAATTTTAGCCGAATAATTTATCCAATTTGCCGAACTTTGCCGAATACCTTTTTTCTAAAACATAAACGGTGTCTGAGGGGCGGTCCTGGGGTCGGCGGCTGGAAATCCACTCGCCCCCACACCGATTTTTAGCGCCGGCTCGCCCCTAGACGGCGATTTTACGTGCCCTTTAGGGGGCCAACGGCTAGAGATGCTCTCACACTGGTGTATCTCATGTAGATCATATACTGGAACGTGGCTCCAAGTCTGGTCAGATCATCATGGGGCCCTAGGCATTTCAGTTGAGCGGCAGTTTTTATATGTACCATGCACATTAAAGATTCATGTACTGGTCAAATGTCTATGTGATTCATGACTACTAAGTCACATCTGTAATATCCGGCATTACGCACTGGTTGGCATTATATTATCTATTTACTATTCATTTGGTGACATCATGCGTCGATGCGAAACCTAATATATAGACTAGGTAATTGCCGTGCATTGCAATGGGGTATACATATCTTAGTGGTTTCACTTCAATCATGTCAAACTTGTATCTTAGGATCCTCTTGCAGATCAAACGACATTGTAGATTTTTTTACGGTCTTCTTTCTTCACCAACTATAGTCAAATCTCTGCCTATTCAATCCAAGCTCGACATCCCGTCAATGTGGCATCCGACTCATAATCCGCCACAAACTTAAATGAAGAACAAAATAAATAAATAAGCATTTGCTCAGTCAACCTCGTCCATTGATCTAAGTGGCTAAACCCACATAAAATGGACATCAACATCAATTCAACCGCTCGCTTCCTAGCGGTGTCGTGCAATTATAGAATGATGCCTCCATTATTACTACCACTATCCTTATGTTGCTACCAAATATATTACGCAAGATCTTTATATGTACTCTAAGAAGCATGTTTTTTTTTCCGAAAAGAAGACTCCCCGGCCTCTGCATTAGAACGATGCATACCGCCACATTTATAAATAAATAAAGCTGTTCAACAAGGTCTTATGTCTGGAAACAAAAAACGGCAAGCTCACAAAGAGGCACAACGCCAAAAACAAGAGGGCCAAAAGCCACAACCGGCTGGCAAAATAAAGATATGTAAACTAATTGTCTATCCTATTAAATGATCGCCATCCAAACCGGTTGAAGATATCCCGCGCTACCATCTTTCACTGGACAGATCCAGTAACCAAACGCTCCCTGACCTCCGTCGGAGTGAGTAATGACCACATACGGATCAACGCATTAGTTCGGAATAAAACCTGCAAAAAATGAATATTTGTTTTTCTGTTAAAAGCCAAATCATTTCTGCAATTCCAAATTGCCCACAACAAAGCACATACTCCTACACGAATGTGTCTAGCTGTTTCAGACTCTATCCCAACAAGGCATGTTCCAAATAATGTACTGACCGAATTCAGAGGAGTAATGTTAAAGGCAATATGCACCGTGTGCCACAAAACCCTTGCCAACGGGCAGTCAAAGAAGATGTGCTTGATAGATTCGTCCCGATCACAAAAACTACACCTAGTAGATCCTGTCCAGTTGCGCTTAACCAAATTATCCTTTGTTAAGATGACTTGTTTATGCACAAACCACATAAACACTTTAATTTTCAAAGGAACTTCGACTTTCCAAACCACTTTGGAACTAGGAATAACACTAGAGTTAATGACATCGATATACATCAAGACTTAACTGTGAACTATCCAGACCTAGTAAGCTTCCAACACAACTAATCGGGCTGATGAGATAGCTGAACCTCAATCAGTCTACTCACCAAATGAAGCCATGCTTCCCACCGGTCGCCCACAAGCGCCCTCCTAAACTGAATATTAAGGGGAATGGACTGCAAAATCGTGGAAACAAGAGCATCACGTCGTTGAACAATACGATACGGGACAAATACTCAAGTGCTAACGGCGTTTCACCAAGCCAAGTATCCTCCCAGAAACGAGCGGTGTTTCCATTACCGACTATAAACTTAGTTCTATTAAAGAAGGCAGCTTTGACTCTCATAAGCCCCTTCCAAAACGGCGAGTCTGTCGATCTCACTGTCGCCTGGGACAACATCTTGGACTGCAGATACTTACTACGGAAAATCTACGCCCATGTGGCCTCAGTCTCACCTGAAAGTTTATAGAGCCACTTGCTGAGAAGACATCTGTTCTTGACTTCAAGATTCTCAATACCAAGGCCCCCCGGTCCTTTGGTCGACAGATGACATCCCATTTGACGAGTCGGTATTTTCTCTTTAGTTCATCACTCTGCCAGAAGAACCGGGATCGATAGAAGTCCAGCCTTTTCCTAACACCAACTGGGATTTCGAAGAAAGATAAGAGAAACATAGGCATACTCGTGAGCACCGAATTAATAAGAATCAGTCGGCCTCCATATGACATGAGTTTTCCCTTCCAGCAGCTCAGTTTCTTCTCAAACCGGTCCTCGATGCACTTCCATTCTTTGTTTGTCAGCTTACGATGGTGAATGGGTATACCTAAGTACGTGAAAGGTAATGCCCCCAATTCGCATCCAAACAATTGCCTATAAGCCTCTTGTTCCTCCTTGGCTCTACCGAAGCAGAACAACTCGCTTTTATGAAAATTAATCTTCAATCCGGTCAATTGTTCAAATAAGCATAACACCAGCTTCATATTTCTCGCTTTTGCCAAGTCGTGCTCCATAAAGATGATTGTATCATCAGCGTACTGCAGGATGGACACACCACCATCAACTAGATGAGGCACCAAGCCACCCACCTGACCGGCCTCCTTTGCCCTTCCTATCAGAATTGCCAACATGTCAACCACAATGTTGAACAGAATAGGAGACATTGGATCACCTTGTCTCAGGCCCTTGTGTGTCTGGTGTTGGGGAACGTTGCAGAAAATTAAAATTTTTCCTACGGTTTCACCAAGATCCATCTATGAGTTCATCTAAGCAACGAGTCAACGGAGTGAGTTTGCATCTACATACCACTTGTAGATCGGGTGCGGAAGCGTTCAAGGGGATGGTGATGATGGAGTCGTACTCGCCGTGATTCGGATCACCAATGACCAAGTGCTGAACGGACAGCACCTCCGCGTTCAACACACGTACGGGACGGTCGACGTCTCCTCCGTCTTGATCCAGCAAGGGGGAAGGAGAGGTTGAGGAAGATGGCTCCAACGGCAGCACGACGGCGTGGTGTTGTTGGTGCAGCAATACTCCGACAAGGCTTCGCCAAGCGCGTACGGAGGAGGAGAGGTGTTGGGGAGGGGAGGGGCTGCCCCTTGAGTTGTGTACAGCAGCCCTCCCCTCACCCCTCTATTTATAGGGGAAGGGGCAAGGGGGGACGACCCCTCTAGATGGGATCTAGAGGGGGGGCGGCGGCCAGGGAGGGGAGGCTTGCCCCCCAAGCAAGGGGGGCGCCCCCTTAGGGTTTCCCCCCCCAACCCTAGGCACATGGGCCCAAGGTGGGGGGCGCGCCCAGCCCTCCAGGGGCTGGCTCCCTGCCCCTTGCGGCCCATGTGGCCCTCCGGGAGGGGTGGCCCCTCCCGGTGGACCCCCGAAACCCCTCCGGTGGCCCCGGTACAATACCGATAGGACCCCGAATTCTTCCGGTGTCCGTATGACAACTTCCCATATATAAAACTTCACCTCTGGACCATTCCGGAACTCCTTGTGATGTCTGGGATCTCATCCGGGACTCCGAACAACTTTCGGTAATCACATACAAGTCTTCCTAATAACCCTAGCGTCATCGAACCTTAAGTGTGTAGACCCTACGGTCAATAACCAACAGCGGGATCTGGATACCCATGTTGGCTCCCACATGCTCCTCGATGATGTCATCGGATGAACCACGATGTCGAGGATTCGATCAAAACCCGTATACAATTCCCTTTGTCAAGCGGTACGTTACTTGCCCGAGACCCGATCGTCGGTATCCCAATACCTTGTTCAGTCTCGTTACCGGCAAGTCACTTTACTCGTACCGTAATGCATGATCCCGTGACTAACCACTTAGTCACTTTGAGCTCATTATGATGATGCATTACCGAGTGGGCCCAGAGATACCTCTCCGTCATACGGAGTGACAAATCCCAGTCTCGATCCGTGTCAACCCAACAGACACTTTCGGAGATACCTGTAGTGCACCTTTATAATCACCCAGTTACGTTGTGACGTTTGGTACACCCAAAGCACTCTTACGGTATCCGGGAGTTACACGATCTCATGGTCTAAGGAAGAGATACTTGACATTGAAAAAGCTCTAGCAAACGAACTACACGATCTCATGCTATGCTTAGTATTGGGTCTTGTCCATCACATCATTCTCCTAATGATGTGATCCTGTTATCAACGACATCCAATGTCCATAGACAGGAAACCATGACTATCTGTTGATCACAACGAGCTAGTCAACTAGAGGCTCACTAGGGACATATTGTGGTCTATGTATTCACACGTGTATTACGATTTCCGGATAATACAGTTATAGCATGAATAAAAGACTATTATCATGAACAAAGAAATATAATAATAACACTTTTAGTATTGCCTCTAGGGCATATTTCCAACAGTCTCCCACTTGCACTAGAGTCAATAATCTAGTTACATTGTGATGAATCGAACACCCATAGAGTCCTGGTGCTGATCATGTTTTGCTCGCGAGAGAGGTTTAGTCAACGGATCTGCGACATTCAGATCCATATGTACTTTGCAAATTTCTATGTCTCCATCTTGAACATTTTCACGGATGGAGTCGAAATGACGCTTGATGTGCCTGGTCTTCTTGTGAAATCTGGGCTCCTTCGCAAGGGCAATAGCTCCAGTATTGTCACAAAAAAGTTTGATCGGCCCCGACGCATTGGGTATGACTCCTAGGTCGGTGATGAACTCCTTCACCCAAGTAGCTTCATGCGCTGCCTCCGAGGCTGCCATGTACTCCGCTTCACATGTAGATCCTGCCATGACGCTCTGCTTGCAGCTGCACCAGCTTACTGCTCCACCATTCAACATATATACGTATCCGGTTTGTGACTTAGAGTCATCCAGATCTGTGTCGAAGCTAGCGTCGACGTAACCCTTTACGACGAGCTCTTCGCCACCTCCATAAACGAGAAACATGTCCTTTGTCCTTTTCAGGTACTTCAGGATATTCTTGACCGCTGTCCAGTGTTCCTTGCCGGGATTACTTTGGTACCTACCTACCAAACTTACGGCAAGGTTTACATCAGGTCTGGTACACAGCATGGCATACATAATAGATCCTATGGCTGAAGCATAGGGGATGACACTCATCTCTTCTTTATCTTTTGCCGTGGTCGGGCATTGAGCCGAGCTCAATCTCACACCTTGCAGTACAGGCAAGAACCCCTTCTTGGACTGATCCATTTTGAACTTCTTCAAAATCTTATCAAGGTATGTGCTTTGTGAAAGACCTATGAGGCGTCTTGATCTATCCCTATAGATCTTGATGCCTAATATATAAGCAGCTTCTCCAAGGTCCTTCATTGAAAAACACTTATTCAAGTAGGCCTTAATGCTGTCCAAAAGTTCTATATCATTTCCCATCAAGAGTATGTCATCTACATATAATATGAGAAATGCTACAGAGCTCTCACTCACTTTCTTGTAAACGCAGGCTTCTCCATAAGTCTGCATAAACTTAAACGCTTTGATCATCTCATCAAAGCGAATATTCCAACTCCGAGATGCTTGCACCAGCCCATAAATGGATCGCTGGAGCTTGCATACTTTGTTAGCGTTCTTAGGATCGACAAAACCTTCCGGCTGCATCATATACAGTTCTTCCTTAAGATGCCCGTTAAGGAATGCTGTTTTGACGTCCATTTGCCATATCTCATAATCATAGTATGTGGCAATTGCTAACATGATTCAGACGGACTTCAGCTTTGCTACGAGAGAGAATGTCTCGTCGTAGTCAATCCCTTGAACTTGTCGATAACCCTTAGCGACAAGTCGAGCTTTATAGATGGTAACATTGCCATCCGCGTCCGTCTTCTTCTTAAAGATCCATTTGTTTTCTATCGCTCGCCGATCATCGGGCAAGTCTGTCAAAGTCCATACTTTGTTTTCATACATGGATTCTATCTCGGATTTCATGGCTTCAAGCCATTTGTTGGAATCTGGGCCCGCCATCGCTTCTTCATAGTTCGAAGGTTCACCGTTGTCTAACAACATGATTTCCAGGACGGGGTTGCCGTACCACTCTGGTGCGGAACGTGTCCTTGTGGACCTACGAAGTTCAGTAGCAACTTGATCGGAAGTACCTTGATCATCATCATTATTTTCCTCTTCAGTAGGTGTAGGCATCACAGGAACATTTTCTTGAGCTGCACTACTATCCCGTTCAAGAGGTAGTACTTCATCGAGTTCTACTTTCCTCCCACTTACTTCTTTCGAGAGAAACTCTTTTTCCAGAAAGCATCCGTTCTTGGCAACAAAGATCTTGCCCTCGGATCTTAAGTAGAAGGTATACCCAATGGTTTCCTTAGGGTATCCTATGAAGACGCATTTTTTCCGACTTGGGTTCGAGCTTTTCAGGTTGAAGTTTCTTGACATAAGCATCGCATCCCCAAACTTTTAGAAACGGCAGCTTAGGTTTCTTCCCAAACCATAATTCATACGGTGTCGTCTCAACGGACTTAGACGGTGCCCTATTTAAAGTGAATGTAGCTATCTCTAGAGCGTATCCCCAAAATGATAGCGGTAAATCGGTAAGAGACATCATAGACCGCACCATATCCAATAGAGTGCGATTACGACGTTCGGACACACCGTTACGCTGAGGTGTTCTAGGCGGCGTTAGTTGTGAAACGATTCCACATTTCCTTAAGTGTGTACCAAATCCGTGACTTAAGTATTCTCCTCCACGATCTGATCGTAGGAATTTTATCTTTCGGTCACGTTGATTCTCTACCTCATTCTGAAATTCCTTGAACTTTTCAAAGGTCTCAGACTTGTGTTTCACTAAGTAGACATACCCATATCTACTCAAGTCATCTGTGAGAGTGAGAACATAACGATATCCTCCGCGAGCCTCAACGCTCATTGGACCGCACACATCGGTATGTATGATTTCCAACAAGTTGGTTGCTCGCTCCATTGTTTCGGAGAACGGAGTCTTGGTCATTTTGCCCATGAGGCATGGCTCGCATGTGTCAAATGATTCATAATCGAGAGACTCCAAAAGTCCATCAACATGGAGCTTCTTCATGCGCTTGACACCAATGTGACCAAGGCGGCAGTGCCACAAGTATGTGGGACTATCGTTATCAACTTTACATCTTTTGGTATTCACGCTATGAATATGTGTAACACTACGCTCGAGATTCATTAAGAATAAACCATTGACCATCGGAGCATGACCATAAAACATATCTCTCATATAAATAGAATAACCATTATTCTCGGATTTAAATGAGTAGCCATCTCGTATCAAACGAGATCCAGATACAATGTTCATGCTCAAACTTGGCACGAAATAACAATTATTAAGGTTCAAAACTAATCCCGTAGGTAAATGTAGAGGTAGCGTGCCGACGGCGATCACATCGACTCTGGAACCATTCCCGACGCGCATCGTCACCTCGTCCTTCGCCAGTCTCCGCTTATTCCATAGCTCCTGCTGTGAGTTACAAATATGAGCAACGGCACCAGTATCAAATACCCGGGAGTTACTACGAGTACTGGTAAGGTACACATCAATTACATGTATATCAAATATACCTTTGGTGTTGCCGGCCTTCTTATCCGCTAAGTATTTGGGGCAGTTCCGCTTCCAGTGACCCTTCCCCTTGCAACAAAAGCACTCAGTCTCAGGCTTGGGTCCATTCTTTGACTTCTTCCCGGTAACAGGCTTACCGGGCGCGGCAACCTCCTTGCCGTCCTTCTTGAATTTCTTCTTGCCCTTGCCCTTCTTGAACTTAGTGGTCTTATTGACCATCAACACTTGATGTTCTTTCTTGATTTCAGCCTCTGCTGACTTCAGCATAGAAAATACTTCAGGAATGGTCTTTTCCATCCCCTGCATATTGTAGTTCATCACAAAGCTCTTGTAGCTTGGTGGGAGCGACTGAAGGATTCTGTCAATGACCGCCTCATCAGGGAGGTTAATATTCAGCTGGGTCATACGGTTGTGCAACCTAGACATCTTGAGTATGTGCTCACTGACAGAACTATTTTCCTCCATCTTACAACTATAGAACTTGTCGGAGACGTCATATCTCTCGACCCGAGCGTGAGCTTGGAAAACTAGTTTCAGCTCCTCGAACATCTCATATGCTCCGTGATGCTCAAAACGCTTTTGGAGCCCCAGTTCTAAGCTGTAAAGCATGCCGCACTGAACGAGGGAGTAATCATCAGAACGTGTTTGCCAAACGTTCATAACGTCTTGGTTCTGTGGGATGGGTGCTTCACCTAGCGGTTCATCTAGGACATATGCTTTCTTGGCTGCAATGAGGATGATCCTCAGGTTCCGGACCCAGTCCGTATAGTTGCTGCCATCATCTTTCAGCTTGGTTTTCTCTAGGAACGCGTTGAAGTTCATGTTGACATGAGCGTTGGCCATTTGATCTACAAGACATATTTGCAAAGGTTTTTAGACTAAGTTCATGATAATTAAGTTCATCTAATGAAATTATTATAATGAACTCCCACTCAGATTTGACATCCCTCTAGTCATCTAAGTGATACACGATCCGAGTCGACTAGGCCGTGTCCGATCATCACGTGAGATGGACTAGTCATCGTCGGTGAACATTCTCATGTTGATCGTATCTTCCATACGACTCGTGTTCGACCTTTCGGTCTCCGTGTTCCGAGGCCATGTCTGTACATGTTAACCCTAAGTGTATTGCATGTGTAAATCTGTCTTACACCCGTTGTATGTGAACGTAAGGATCTATCACACCCGATCATCACGTGGTGCTTCGAAGCGACAAACTTTAGCAACGGTGCACTGTTAGGGGAGAACACTTCTTGAAATTGGTGTAAGGGATCATCTTATTTACTACCGTCGTTCTAAGTAAACAAGATGCATAAACATAATAAACATCACATGCAATTATATAATAGTGACATGATATGGCCAATATCATATAGCTCCATTGATCTCCATCTTCGGGGCTCCATGATCATCTTGTCACCGGCATGACACCATGATCTCCATCATCGTGTCTTCATGAAGTTGTCACGCCAACGACTACTTCTACTTCTATGGCTAACGCGTTTAGCAATAAAGTAAAGTAAGTTACATGGCGTTCTTCAATGACACGCAGGTCATACAAAAATAAAGACAACTCCTATGGCTCCTGCCGGTTGTCATACTCATCGACATGCAAGTCGTGATTCCTATTACAAGAACACGATCTCATACATCACAATATGTCATTCATCATTCATCACAACTTCTGGCCATATCACATCACATGAACAATCGTTGCAAAAACAAGTTAGACGTCCTCTAATTGTTGTTGCATCTTTTACGTGGCTGCAATTGGGTTCTAGCAAGAACGCTTTCTTACCTACGAATAACCACAACGTGATTTTGTCAACTTCTATTTACCCTTCATAAGGACCCTTTTCATCGAATCCGCTCCAACTAAAGTGGGAGAGACAGACACCCGCCAGCCACCTTATGCAAATAGTGCATGTCAGTCGGTGGAACCGGTCTCACGTAAGCGTACGTGTAAGGTTGGTCTGGGCCGCTTCATCCCACAATACCGCTGAAGCAAGATAAGACTAGTAGCGGCAAGCAAGTTGACAAGATCTACGCCCACAACAAAATTGTGTTCTACTCATGCAAAGAGAACTACGCATAGACCTAGCTCATGATGCCACTGTTGGGGAACGTTGCAGAAAATTAAATTTTTTCCTACGGTTTCACCAAGATCCATCTATGAGTTCATCTAAGCAACGAGTCAAGGGAGTGAGTTTGCATCTACATACCACTTGTAGATCGGGTGCAGAAGCGTTCAAGGGGATGGTGATGATGGAGTCGTACTCGCCGTGATTCGGATCACCGATGACCAAGTGCTGAACGGACAACACCTCCGCGTTCAACACATGTACGGGACGGTCGACGTCTCCTCCATCTTGATCCAGCAAGGGGGAAGGAGAGGTTGAGGAAGATTGCTCCAACGGCAGCATGATGACGTGGTGTTGTTGGTGCAGCAGTACTCCGACAGGGCTTCGCCAAGCGCGTACGAAGGAGGAGAGGTGTTGGGGAGGGGAGGGGCTGCCCTTTGAGTTGTGTACAGCAGCCCTCCCCTCACCCCTCTATTTATAGGGGAAGGGGCAAGGGGGGCCGACCCCTCTAGATGGGATCTAGAGGGGGGGCGGCGGCCAGGGAGGGGAGGCTTGCCCCCCAAGCAAGGGGGCGCCCCCTTAGGGTTTCCCCCCAACCCTAGGCGCATGGGCCCAAGGTGGGGGGCGCGCCCAGCCCTCTAGGGGCTGTCTCCCTGCCCCTTGCGGCCCATGTGGCCCTCCGCGAGGGGTGGCCCCTCCCGGTGGACCCCCGGAACCCCTCCGGTGGCCCCGGTACAATACCGATAGGACCCCGAATTCTTCCGGTGTCTGTATGACAACTTCCCATATATAAAACTTCACCTCCGTACCATTCCGGAACTCCTCGTGATGTCCGGGATCTCATCCGGGACTCCGAACAACTTTCGGTAATCACATACAAGTCTTCCTAATAACCCTAGCGTCACCGAACCTTAAGTGTGTAGACCCTACGGGTTCGGGAGACATGCAGACATGACCGAGACTCTCCGGTCAATAACCAACAGCGGGATCTGGATACCCATGTTGGCTCCGACATGCTCCTCGATGATGTCATCGGATGAACCACGATGTCGAGGATTCGATCAAAACCCGTATACAATTCCCTTTGTCAAGCAGTACGTTACTTGCCCGAGACCCGATCGTCGGTATCCCAATACCTTGTTCAGTCTCGTTACCGGCAAGTCACTTTACTCGTACCGTAATGCATGATCCCGTGACTAACCACTTAGTCACTTTGAGCTCATTATGATGATGCATTACCGAGTGGGCCCAGAGATACCTCTCCGTCATACGGAGTGACAAATCCCAGTCTCGATCCGTGTCAACCCAACAGACACTTTCGGAGATACCTGTAGTGCACCTTTATAATCACCCAGTTATGTTGTGACGTTTGGTACACCCAAAGCACTCTTACGGTATCCGGGAGTTACACGATCTCATGGTCTAAGGAAGAGATACTTGACATTGAAAAAGCTCTAGCAAACGAACTACACGATCTCATGCTATGCTTAGGATTGGGTCTTGTCCATCACATCATTCTCCTAATGATGTGATCCCGTTATCAATGACATCCAATGTCCATAGCCAGGAAACCATGACTATCTATTGATCACAACGAGCTAGTCAACTAGAGGCTCACTAGGGACATATTGTGGTCTATGTATTCACACGTGTATTACGATTTCTGGATAATACAGTTATAGCATGAATAAAAGACTATTATCATGAACAAAGAAATATAATAATAACACTTTTATTATTGCCTCTAGGGCATATTTCCAACATCTGGAAGTAATGACCTATGTCGTCATTCACTTTAATTCCAACACTCCCTTTTTGCGTGAAAGATTCTACCCGGCGTCGCCAAGCTTCATCAAAACCCTTCATGCGTAAGGCCTGTTGAAGGAAAGGCCATTTGACTTTATCGTATGCTTTCTCGAAATCCACCTTTGAAAACAACTCCATCTAGTTTTTTTGTGTGAATCTCATGGAGCGTTTCATGAAGGACCACAACCCCTTCGAGGATGTTCCTGTCCGGCATGAAAGCAGTTTGGGTAGGCTGCACCACTGCATGCGCGATCTGTGTGAGCCTATTAGTCCCGACCTTGGTAAAGTTTTTGAAACTAACATTAAGAAGACATATGGGCCTGAATTGCGCAATTCTCACAGCCTATGTTTTCTTAGGAAGAAGGGTTATCGTTCCAAAATTTAGTTGAAAAAGTTGAAGCTATCCAGAGAATAGATCATTGAACAAAGGCAACAGATCCCCCTTAATAATATGCTAGCACTTCTTATAAAATTTAGCCGGAAATCCATTCGGGCCGGGAGCCTTATTATTTTTCATCTGGGATATGGCCTCAAACACTTCTTTCTCCATAAAAGAAGCAGCCAAAATATCATTTTCCACTGCAGTTAGTTGAGGAACATCCTTAATCCTGGACTCATCCAGAGACACACAGTTATCCTCTGGAGGTCCAAACAGCTGCTTGTAATACTCGGAAATGTATAATTTTAGGTTCTCCTGTCCTAAAATCGTTCCTTCATCTTGTTCAAGCTGAAAGATCCTCTTATTCCTGTGCTTACCATTAGCGATCATGTGAAAGAATTGAGTGTTCACGTCCTCCTGGACTACTCGTCGGACCTTGGCCCGCAATGCCCACTTCAATTCCTCTTCACGAAGAAGCTCTTTCAGCCTCATCTCTGCGTCAAGCTTGACATGAAGTTCCGGGGCCGGCAGAACTGTGGTTTCTGCTTTTACATCTAAGGACTAAATAAGGGTAAGGATCCGTTCCTTTTCGACCTTATAAATCCCGCTAAGATGCTTAGCCCACCCATGCAGGAAACTTCTCAAATGCCTGATCTTATTCTGCCCAGCGCTCAAGCGCAGTACTACCTCCTGTATCCTTAGCCCACTCTCTGGCTATGAGATCAAAGAAGCTGCCTTGTTCAAACCAAGCAAGCTTGAATGAGAACGAGTTTTTCTTTCCCAAGTGGGTGGCCTCACCAGAGTCCAGAAATAAAGGCGTGTGGTCAGAAATTCCACGGGTAAGAGCCTGAACTGTTACAAAGGGAAACTTATATTCCCATTCGACGCTAGCCAAGACTCGATCCAACTTTTCAAACGTCGGATTTGGCATCACATTAGCCCAAGTGAATTTTCTTCCCGAAAGCTCAATCTCTCTCAGATCCAAGCTTTCAATGATAGTATTAAACATGAACGACCATCTGCCGTCAAAGTTATCATTGTTCTTCTCCTCACGCCTTCTAATTATATTGAAATCACCCCCCACCAGGATAGGAAGCTGCTCAGAGCCGCAAATCCTAACCAGATCTGCCAAGAACTCTGGTTTGAGTTCGGGCCGTGCGACACCATATACCGCCACCAGAGCCCAATTGAACCCATCGGCCTTCGACCGCACCCGAAACTTAACTACAAAATCTCCCATAACCACACTTGGAACCTCAAGCGAATTGCATCGAACTCCGAGTAAGATCCCACTCGATCTCCCTCTCGGTGGCAGACAGTGCCAGTCAAAATCAATACTCCCGACAAAGTATTTAGAAATTGAGGCGCAAAATTATCTCTACCAGTTTCCGACAAAGCGATAAAATCTAACCTATGCTTGATAGACGCCTCTGCAAGAAACCTTCTTTTAGCCAAGTCTTTTAGTCCTCTGCTATTCCAAAAGATTCCTTTCATAATTCACCATGGAATTTTTTGCCATACGGATCCTAGCACTCCTATGCACTGCGGACACTGGGTACACCTTCCGCTTCCACTTGCGTTTAGTAATGTTCTGACTCTGCAACCGGTCCTCACAACCAGTCTCAGAAGGTCGAACCACAACATTCTCAGATGTATCATCCTCCTCCTCCGACTCAGGTAGGGGAGGTATAAGATCCGCACAAAAATTATCGAGCACCCTAACCCCCAAAGCATCAAACTCGGAGTCCCTCATGGGCTTAACCGCAGCTAAGTTATGAATCATCTCTAACGCCCGCTCAGACTCTAAATCCAGGAGATCATTAACAGAATTTGAAATTTCACTATCATTACTACCTAGTGAAACTCCTAATTGATTTGCATTATTAATAATCTCATTATTAGAAAAATGCAAAATGGAATTAGAGGTATTGACCGACATACCAGTAGTGACCTCAACGTCACGAAGCTTGGCCGCCCTCATGGCGCATCGCTGCTGAATGTCGTCAACCTTCGGCTGATTCTGGAGATGGCAGCTCAACCGTCGTCCCTCAGAAACCGGATCTGGAATCCCTCCAAAAGCTATAACCTCCTCCCGAGAGATCCCGCCCGAGGTGGGTGAGGGATTCCTGGATAAGGGGGTATCCGGACAGCTGGACTATGTACTTTGGTCGGACTGTTGGACTATGAAGATACAAGATTGAATACTTCGTCCCGTGTCCGGATGGGACTCTCCTTTGCGTGGAAGGCAAGATTTGGCGATTCGGATGTAGATCTCCTTCTCTGTAACCGACTCTGTGTAACCCTAGCCCCCTCCGGTGTCTATATAAATCGGAGGGTTTAGTCTGTAGGACAACAACAATCATACCATAGGCTAGCTTCTAGGGTTTAGCCTCTACGATCTCGTGGTAGATCAACTCTTGTAATACTCATATCATCAAGATCAATCAAGCAGGAAGTAGGGTATTACCTCCATCAAGAGGACCCGAACCTGGGTAAAACATCGTGTCCCCAGTCTCCTGTTACCATTAGCCTTAGACGCACAGTTCGGGACCCCCTACCCGAGATCCGCCGGTTTTGACACCGACATTGGTGCTTTCATTGACAGTTCCTCTGTGTCGTCATTGTAAGGCTCGATGGCTCCCCCAACCTTCAACAACGCGGTCCAGGGTGAGACTTTTCTCCCCAGACAAATCTTCCTGTTCGGCGACTTCGCACTGCGGGCCAACTCGCTTGGCCATCTGGAGCAGATCGACAGCTACGCCCTGAAGGAAATATGCCCTAGAGGCAATAATAAATTTATTATTTATTTCCTTATTTCATGGTAAATGTTTATTATTCATGCTAGAATTGTATTAACCGGAAACATAATACATGTGTGAATACATAGACAAACAGAGTGTCAGTAGTATGCCTCTACTTGACTAGCTCGTTAATCAAAGATGGTTATGTTTCCTAACCATAGACAAAGAAGTTGTTATTTGATTAACGAGGTCACATCATTAGGTGAATGATCTGATTGACATGACCCATTCCATTAGTTTAGCACCCGATCGTTTAGTATGTTGCTATTGCTTTCTTCATGACTTATACATGTTCCTATGACTATGAGATTATGCAACTCCCGTTTGCTGGAGGAACACTTTGGGTGCTACCAAACGTCACAACGTAACTGGGTGATTATAAAGGAGCATTACAGGTGTCTCCAAAGGTAGATGTTGGGTTGGCGTATTTCGAGATTAGGATTTGTCACTCCGATTGTCGGAGAGGTATCTCTGGGCCCTCTCGGTAATACACATCACATAAAGCCTTGCAAGCATTACAACTAATATGTTAGTTGTGAGATGATGTATTACAGAACGAGTAAAGAGACTTGTCGATAATGAGATTGAACTAGGTATTGGATACCGACGATCGAATCTCGGACAAGTAACATACCGATGACAAAGGGAACAACGTATGTTGTTATGCGGTTTGACCGATAAAGATCTTCGTAGAATATGTAGGAACCAATATGGGCATCCAGGTCCCGCTATTGGTTATTGACCAGAGATGTGTCTCAGTCATGTCTACATCGCTCTCGAACCGTAGGGTCCGCACGCTTAAGGTTTCGATGACAGTTATATTATGAGTTTATGTATTTTGATGTACCGAAGGTTGTTCGGAGTCCCGGATATGATTACGGACATGACGAGGAGTCTCAAAATGGCCGAGACATAAAGATTGATATATTGGACGGATATATTTGGACACCGGAAAGGTTCCGGAGAAGTTTGGAGCCCCAGGAGGTTACCAGAACCCCCCGGGAGGTATATGGGCCTTATTGGGCCCATGTAGGAGGAAGAGAGAAGGAGCAAGGGAAGGGGGCGCGCCCCCCCAAGCCCAATCCGAATTGGGGATGGGGTCCGGCCCCCCCTTTCCTTTCTCCTTCCCCCTCTTCCTATTACTACTACTAGTACTACTTCCTAATACTAGTACTCTTTCCTTCCCCCTCCAAATAAGATAAGGAAAAGAGAGGGAAACCTACTTGGAGTAGGTTTCCCCCTCCTCATGGAGCGCCCCCCCTAGGGCCGGCCACCTCCTCCCTCCCTCCTTTATATACGGGGGTAGGGGGGCACCCTAGAACACACAAGTTGATCATTGATCGTTCCTTAGCCGTGTGCGGTGCCCCCCTCCACGATATTACACCTCGGTCATATTGTAGCGGTGCTTAGGCGAAGCCCTGCAACAGGCGAACATCAAGATCGTCACCACGCCGTCGTGCTGACGGAACTCCCCCTCGGCGCCTCTGCTGGATCGGAGATCGAGGGTGCGTCATCGAGCTGTACGCGTGTCAAGAACTCGGAGGTGCCGGAGTAACGGTACTTGGATCAGTTGAACCGGAGGACGTACGACTACTTCCTCTATGTTGCGTCAACGCTTCCGCTTCGGTCTACGAGGGTACGTAGACGACACTCTCCCCTCGTTGCTATATCATCACCATGATCTTGCGTGTGCGTAGGATTTTTTTTGAAATTACTACGTTCCCCAACAGTGGCATCCGAGCCTAGGTTTTATGCGTTGATGTTATATGCACGAGTAGAACACAAGTGAGTTGTGGACGATATAAGTCATACTGCCTACCAGCATGTCATACTTTGGTTCAGCGGTATTGTGAGATGAAGCGGCCCGGACCGACATTACGCGTACGCTTACGCGAGACTGGTTTCACCGTTACGAGCACTCGTGCTTAAAGGTGGCTGGCGGGTGTCTGTCTCTCTCACTTTAGTTGAACCGAGTGTGGCTACGCCCGGTCCTTGTGAAGGTTAAAACGTAGTCTATTTGACAAACTATCGTTGTGGTTTTGATGCGTAGGTGAGATTGGTTCTTGCTTAAGCCCGTAGCAGCCACGTAAAATTTGCAACAACAAAGTAGAGGACGTCTAACTTGTTTTTGCAGGGCATGTTGTGATGTGATATGGCCAAGACATGATGCTATATTTTATTGTATGAGATGATCATGTTTTGTAACCGAAGTTATCGGCAACTGGCAGGAGCCATATGGTTGTCGCTTTATTGTATGAAATGCAAACGCCCTGTAATTGCTTTACTTTATCACTAAACGGTAGCGATAGTCGTGGAAGCATAAGATTGGCGAGACGACAACGATGCTACGATGGAGATCAAGGTGTCACGCCGGTGACGATGGTGATCATGACGGTGCTTCGGAGATGGAGATCACAGGCACAAGATGATGATGGCCATATCATATCACTTATATTGATTGCATGTGATGTTTATCTTTATATGCATCTTATCTTGCTTTGATTGACGGTAGCATTATAAGATGATCCCTCACTAATTATCAAGAAGTGTTCTCCCTGAGTATGCACCGTTGCGAAAGTTCTTCGTGCTGAGACACCACGTGATGATCGGGTGTGATAGGTTCTACGTTCAAATACAACGGGTGCAAAACAGTTGCACACGCGGAATACTCAGGTTATACTTGACGAGCCAAGCATATACAGATATGGCCTCGGAACACGGAGACCGAAAGGTCGAGCGTGAATCATATAGTAGATATGATCAACATAATGATGTTCACCGATGAAACTACTCCATCTCACGTGATGATCGGACATGGTTTAGTTGATTTGGATCACGTGATCACTTAGAGGATTAGAGGGATGTCTATCTAAGTGGGAGTTCTTAAGTAATATGATTAAACTGAACTTAAATTTATCATGAACTTAGTCCTGGTAGTATTTTGCAAATCATGTTGTAGATCAATAGCTCGCGTTGTTGCTTCCCTGTGTTTATTTTGATATGTTCCTAGAGAAAATTGTGTTGATAGATGTTAGTAGCAAAGATGCGGATTGGATCCGTAATCTGAGGTTTATCCTCATTGCTGCACAGAAGAATTATGTCCTTGATGCACCGCTAGGTGACGAACCTATTGCAGGAGCAGATGCAGACGTTATGAACGTTTGGCTAGCTCAATATGATGACTACTTGATAGTTTAAGTGCACCATGCTTAACGGCTTAGAATCGGGACTTCAAAGACGTTTTGAACATCATGGACCATATGAGATGTTCCAGGAGTTGAAGTTAATATTTCAAGCAAATACCCGAGTTGAGAGATATGAAATCTCCAACAAGTTCTATAGCTAAAAGATGGAGGAGAATCGCTCAACTAGTGAGCATGTGCTCAGATTGTCTGGGTACTACAATCGCTTGAATCAAGTGGGAGTTAATCTTCCAGATAAGATAGTGATTGACAGAATTCTCTAGTCACCATCACCAAGTTAGTAGAACTTCGTGATGAACTATGATATGCAAGGGATAACAAAAACGATTCCCAAGCTCTTCGTAATGCGGAAATTGACGAAGGTAGAAATCAAGGAAAACATCAAGTGTTGATGGTTGACAAGATCACTAGTTTCAAGAAAAGGGAAAAGGGAAGAAGGGGAACTTCAAGAAGAACGGCAAGCAAGTTGCTGCTCAAGTGAAGAAGCCCAAGTCTGATCCTAAGCCTGAGACTAAGTGCTTTTACTGCAAAGGGACTGGTCACTGGAAGCGGAACTACCCCAAGTGATTGGCGGATAAGAGGGATGGCAAAGTGAACATAAGTATATTTGATATACATGTTATTGATGTGTACTTTACTAGTGTTTATAGCAACCCCTCAGTATTTGATACTAGTTCAGTTGCTAAGATTAGTAATTCGAAACGGGAGTTGCAGAATAAACAGAGACTAGTTAAGGGTAAAGTGACGATGTGTGTTGGAAGTGGTTCCAAGATTGATATGATCATCATCGCACACTCCCTATACTTTCGGGATTAGTGTTGAACCTGAATAAGAGTTATTTGGTGTTTGCGTTAAGCATGAATATGATTTGATCATGTTTATTGTAATATGGTTATTCATTTAAGTAAGAGAATAAATTGTTGTTCTGTTTACATGAATAAAACCTTATATGGTTACACACCCAATGAAAATAGTTCGTTGGATCTCGATCGTAATGATACACATAATCATAATATTGAAACCAAAAGATGCAAAGTTAATAATGATAGTGCAACTTATTTGTAGCACTGCCGTTTAGGTCATATTGGTGTAAAGCGCATGAAGAAACTCCATACTGATGGACTTTTGGAACCACTTGATTATGAATCACTTGGTACTTGCGAACCGTGCCTTTTGGGCAAGATGACTAAAACGCCGTTCTCCGGAACAATGAAGCAAGCAACAGATTTGTTGGAAATCATACATACTGATTTATGTGGTCCGATGAATATTGAGGCTCACGACAAGTATCATTATTTTCTGATCTTCACAGATGATTTGAGCAGATATGAGTATATCTTCTTGATGAAACATGAGTCTGAAACATTTGAAGAGTTCAAAGAATTTCAGAGTGAAGTGAAAAAATCATCGTAACAAGAAAATAAAAGTTTCTACGATATGATCGCAGAGGTAAAATATTTGAGTTACAAGTTTGGTCTTTTATTAAAACAATGTGGAATAGTTTCACAAACTCATGCCACCTGGAACACCACAGCATAATGGTGTGCCCGAATATCATAACCATACTTTATTAGATATGGTGCGATCTATGATGTCTCTTACCGATCTACCACTATCGTTTTGGGGTTATGCATTAGAGACAGCTGCATTCACGTTAAATAGGGCACCATCTAAGTCCGTTGAGACGACACAATCTGAACTGTGGTTTGGCAAGAAACCAAAGTTGTCGTTTCTTAAAGTTTGGGGTTGCGATGCTTATATGAAAAAGTTTCATCCTGATAAGCTCAAACTCAAATCGGAGAAGTGCGTCTTCATAGGATATCCAAAGGAAACTATTGGATACACCTTCTATCACAGATCCGAAGGCAAGACTTTTTGTTGCTAAATTCGGAAACTTTCTGGAGAAGGAGTTTCTCTCGAAAAAAGTGAGTGGGAGGAAAGTAGAACTTGACGAGGTAACTGTACCTGCTCCCTTATTGGAAAGCAGTACATCACAGAAAACTGTTTCTGTGACACCTACACCAGTTAGTGAGGAAGCTAATGATGATGATCATGAAACTTCAGAACAAGATACTACTGAACCTCGTAGATCAACCAGAGTAAGATCCGCGCCAGAGTGGTACGGTAATCCTGTCCTGGAAGTCATGCTACTAGATCATGATGAACCTACGAACTATGAAGAAGCGATGGTAAGCCCAGATTCCGCAAAATGGCTTGAGGCCATGAAATCTGAGATGGGATCCATGTATGAGAACAAAGTATGGACTTTGGTTGACTTGCCCGATGATCGGCAAGCAATTGAGAATAAATGGATTTTCAAGAGGAAGACGGACGCTGATAGTAGTGTTACTATCTACAAAGCTAGAATTGTCGCAAAAGGTTTTCGACAAGTTCAAGGTGTTGACTACGATGAGAGTTTCTCACTCGTATCTATGCTTAAGTCTATCCGAATCATGTTAGCAATTGCCGCATTTTATGAAATCTGGCAAATGGATAAACAAAACTGCATTCCTTAATAGATTTATTAAAGAAGAGTTGTATATGATACAACCAGAAGTTTTTGTCAATCCTAAAGGTGTTAACAAAATATGCAAACTCCAGCGATCCATCTATGGACTGGTGTAAGCATCTCAGAGTTGAAATATATGCTTTGATAAGTTGATCAAAGCATATAGTTTTATACAGACTTGCGGTGAAGCCTGTATTTACAAGAAAGTGAGTGGGAGCACTACAACATTTCTGATAAGTATATGTGAATGACATATTGTTGATCGGAAATAATGTAGAATTATTCTGCAAAGCATAAAGGAGTGTTTGAAAGGAGTTTTTCAAAGAAAGACTTTGGTGAAGCTACTTACATATTGAGCTTCAAGATCTATAGAGATAGATCAAGACGCTTGATAAGTTTTTTTTCAATGAGTACATACCTTGACAAGATTTTGAAGTAGTTCAAAATGGAGCAGTCAAAGAAAGAGTTCTTGCCTGTATTACAAGGTGTGAAGTTGAGTAAGACTCAAAGCCCGACCACGGCAGAAGATAGAAAGAGAATGAAAGTCATTCCCTATGCCTCAGTCATAGGTTCTATAAAGTATGCCATGCTGTATACCAGATCTATTGTATGCCCTACCACTGAGTTTGGCAAGGGAGTACGATAGTGATCTAGGAGTAGATCACTGGACAGCGGTCAAAATTATCCTTAGTGGAATAAGGATATGTTTCTCGATTATGGAAGTGAAAAAAGGTTCGTCGTAAAGGGTTACACCGATGCAAGTTTGACACTAATCTAGATGACTCTAAGTCTCGGTCTAGATAAATATTGAAAGTGGGAGCAATTACCTAGAGTAGCTCCATGCAGAGCATTGTTGACATAGAAATTTGCAAAATACATGCGGATCTGAATGTGGCAGACCCGTTGACTAAGATTCTCTCACAAGCAAAACATGATCACACCTTAGTACTCCTTGGGTGTTAATCACATAGCGATGTGAACTAGATCACTGAATCTAGTAAACCCTTTGGGTGTTGGTCACATGGCGATGTGAACTATGGGTGTTAATCACATGATGATGTGAACTATCGATGTTAATCACATGGTGATGTGATCTAGATTATTGACTCTAGTGCAAGTGGGAGACTGAAGGAAATATGCCCTAGAGGCAATAATAAAGTTATTATTTATTTCCTTATTTCATGGTAAATGTTTATTATTCATGCTAGAATTGTATTAACCGGAAACATAATACATGTGTGAATACATAGACAAACAGAGTGTCAGTAGTATGCCTCTACTTGACTAGCTCGTTAATCAAAGATGGTTATGTTTCCTAACCATAGACAAAGAAGTTGTTATTTGATTAACGAGGTCACATCATTAGGTGAATGATCTGATTGACATGACCCATTCCATTAGCTTAGCACCCGATCGTTTAGTATGTTGCTATTGCTTTCTTCATGACTTATACATGTTCCTATGACTATGAGATTATGCAACTCCAGTTTGCCGGAGGAACACTTTGGGTGCTACCAAACGTCACAACGTAACTGGGTGATTATAAAGGAGCATTACAGGTGTCTCCAAAGGTAGATGTTGGGTTGGCGTATTTCGAGATTAGGATTTGTCACTTCGATTGTCGGAGAGGTATCTCTGGGCCCTCTCGGTAATACACATCACATAAAGCCTTGCAAGCATTACAACTAATATGTTAGTTGTGAGATGATGTATTACGGAACGAGTAAAGAGACTTGTCGATAACGAGATTGAACTAGGTATTGGATACCGACGATCGAATCTCGGACAAGTAACATACCGATGACAAAGGGAACAACGTATGTTGTTATGCGGTTTGACCGATAAAGATCTTCGTAGAATATGTAGGAACCAATATGGGCATCCAGGTCCCGCTATTGGTTATTGACCAGAGATGTGTCTCAGTCATGTCTACATCATTCTCGAACCGTAGGGTCCGCACGCTTAAGGTTTCGATGACAGTTATATTATGAGTTTATGTATTTTGATGTACCGAAGGTTGTTCGGAGTCCCGGATATGATTACGGACATGACGAGGAGTCTCGAAATGGTCGAGACATAAAGATTGATATATTGGACGGATATATTTGGACACCGGAAAGGTTCCGGAGAAGTTTGGAGCCCCGGGAGGTTACCAGAACCCCCCGGGAGGTATATGGGCCTTATTGGGCCCATGTAGGAGGAAGAGAGAAGGAGCAAGGGAAGGGGGCGCGCCCCCCCAAGCCCAATCCGAATTGGGGAGGGGGGCCGGCCCCCCCTTTCCTTTCTCCTTCCCCCTCTTCCTATTACTACTACTAGTACTACTTCCTAATACTAGTACTCTTTCCTTCCCCCTCCAAATAAGATAAGGAAAAGAGAGGGAAACCTACTTGGAGTAGGTTTCCCCCTCCTCATGGCGCGCCCCCCTAGGGCCGGCCACCTCCTCCCTCCCTCCTTTATATACGGGGGTAGGGGGGCACCCTAGAACACACAAGTTGATCATTGATCGTTCCTTAGCCGTGTGCGGTGCCCCCCTCCACGATATTACACCTCGGTCATATTGTAGCGATGCTTAGGCGAAGCCCTGCAACAGGCGAACATCAAGATCGTCACCACGCCATCGTGCTGACGGAACTCCCCCTCGGCGCCTCTGCTGGATCGGAGATCGAGGGTGCGTCATCGAGCTGTACGCGTGTCAAGAACTCGGAGGTGCCGGAGTAACGGTACTTGGATCAGTTGAACCGGAGGACGTACGACTACTTCCTCTATGTTGTGTCAACGCTTCCGCTTCGGTCTACGAGGGTACATAGACGACACTCTCCCCTCGTTGCTATATCATCACCATGATCTTGCGTGTGCGTAGGAATTTTTTTGAAATTACTACGTTCCCCAACACGCCCCTGGCCATCAGGTCAGGCTTGGGAACTTAAATTACACGGCCGATATCTGCGGAGACTTGATCTTCGATGGATTCAGGCCTGCATCGGGAGTATCGAACAATCACGACGAGCATGACTTAAATCTACTATCGGACAGTGTTCGGGATATCGCCCCTGCAGTCGCTTCGGACCTAAATCCGGGGCAGATCGCGTTGACCGAGGACGGGTGGATGGACCTCGCCACGGAGGCCGCATACACTTCGACGGTAGAGCCGAACACAGACTCCACCATTAAGGAGATCTGCGCCATCGAACCCTCGGACTTGTGTCCGGGTGTGGATTCCGAACCGCGCACGCGCGGACCCATCGAGTCCGATTGGGCTCCAGCGATGGAGTTCACCACCGCGGATGTCTTTCAGCACTCCCCCTTGGGAGAAGCACTTAATCCATTAAAGTCTCTCTCTTTGACAGAAGACTCTTGGCCGAACTATATCCGGCCCGAGTGGGACATGGATGACGAAGAAAATCGCCTTCCACCCACCACCCACTTCATAGCCACTGTCAATGACCTAACAGACACGCTTGATTTCGACTCCGATGACGTCGATGGTATGGACGTCGACGCAGGGGACGATCTGGAACCACCGCCCATGGGGCGCTGGACCACCACTTCATCATATAACATCTACATGGTGGACACGCCTAAGGAAGACAACGGTGACAAAAAGGACACAATGGAGGATAAACCCCCCCGGACAAAAACAAAAACGACGGCGCAGGCGCCGCTCTAAGTCCAGTCATAGTAAAAATAGCGACAATAGCGCAAGGAAAAATGACACTTCGGTTGACTCTGAAGGAAACAATATGAACCCAACTATGGAGCAAGAAGAGACAGGCCACGCCGAACAACCGCCCGATCACAGCGATCCCGAGGGCTGAACTCATCAAACTACCCACGGAGGGGAGGACAGTCCGGTTGATGATGCATTTATCGTCCCGGAAAAACGCTTGGAACAAGATAACTTCCGCAGAAGGCTTATGGCCACGGTGAGGAGCCTAAAGAAGCAGAAACAAAAGCTTAAAGCCGCGCAGGATACGCTCAAGCGAAGATGGAATAAGGTTCTAGACACTGAAGGAAAATATGGCGACAATCGCCACATAAAGAGCTACCCAAAACGCAAGCTGCTGCATGAATTTGATGATGAGGCCGCAGCGCCCATCCCTCCAAAGAACAATACGGCCATTCGGCCGGACCAACCACTTCATGGTCGCGATAGAGCAGCCACTGATACCGCACACGATTTACGTGAGCTCCTGGACAAAAAGGCCGGTGCGGCCAGGTCCATCTACGGATCCAGAGGACATGCTCCGATGCGGGATTATGGTCACCACAATGATCCCACTGATCGAGTACCAGTTCGGAATCAACACCGGACGCAACAACAACCGATAGCGTGCCGTGACATGTCCAGATACAGACGGGCTGTGCACCCTCTGTGCTTCACCGATGAGGTGCTGGATCATGAATTTCCACATGGATTCAAACCCGTGAACATAGAGGCATATGACAGAACGACAGACCCTGGGGTCTGGATTGAAGATTTTATCCTTCACATACACATGGCTCGTGGGGACGACCTCCACGCCATTAAATACCTTCCCCTCAAGTTGAAAGGACCAGCTCGGCATTGGCTGAAGAGCCTCCCTGAAAACTCAATTGGAAGTTGGGAGGAACTCGAGGATGCTTTCAGGGCCAATTTTCAAGGGACATATGTCCGACCTCTGGATGCAGATGATTTAAGTCACATAATACAATAGCTCGGAGAGTCAGCCCGTAAGCTTCGGAACATATTTCTCACTAAGAAGAATCAAATTGTTGACTGTCTGGATGCCGAAGCCTTAGCGGCCTCTTAGCGGCCTTCAAACATAGTATCCGGGACAAGTGGCTTGCCAGACACATCGGCCAAGAAAAGCCAAGGACGATGGCGTCCTTAACAAGCCTTATGACCCGCTTTTGTGCAGGCGAAGACAACTGGTTGGCCCGTAGAGGCACCAGTGACCTAGGCACATCCGAAATTCGAGATGGCAATGGGAAGCCACGGTGCACTAAGCACAAGCATCAAAACAATGATGATAGTCCGGACAACACGATGGTCAACGCCGGATTCAGGGGCTCTCGACCCGGTCAAGGAAATAAGCCATTTAAGGGCAGTAAAGAGGGACTGTCCGGCCTGAATAAAGTCCTGGACAGATTGTGCCAAATCCACGGCACCTTCAAAAAACCTGCAAACCATACTCATAGAGAATGTTGGGTCTTCAGGCAGGCCGGCAAGTTAAACGCCAAACACAAGGGAAGGGAAACGCCAAGCGAAGACGAGGATAGCCTCGCCAGCCGAACACGGGGGGACAGAAAAAGTTCCCACACAGAGGGAAGGGAAACTCACACAGAGTTTGTTGCCCCCAAGTTCAACCCCTGGGCGGCCTGCCCGATCACTTTTGACCACAGGAACCACCCGGCCAGTATCCGGCATGGAGGATCGGCTGCCTTGGTGCTCGACCCAATAATTGATGGATACCATCTTACTCGAGTCCTAATGGACGGCAGCAGTAGTCTTAATCTGATATATCAGGACACCGTTCGCAAGATGGGGATAGACCCATCCAGAATAAGCCAAAGTAACACCACCTTTAACGGAGTGATACCAGGCGTTGAGGCCCACTGCTGGGGCTCCCTCGTATTAGAGGTGACGCTCGGTTCTCCCGACAACTTCAGAAGCGAGGAACTACTCTTCGACATCGCTCCCTTCAGCAGCGGTTATCATGCATTACTCGGCAGAACGACCTTCGCTTGCTTTAATGCAATACCGAACTAGGCCTGCCTTAAACTTAAGATGCCCGGTCCACGTGGCGTCATAACCGTTAGCGGAAACACAGAGCAGTATGTGGCGGTTCTTGTAGCCGGACATTAAGCGGACTCTCCCACCAGAACGCATGATCGGTCGTCAAGACCACGGGCATGGTTAGACGAGTCCAGTACACCATCTTCAACAACAGCCCGAATAAACCTGAGCTGAGTGCTATTCATATATCCCCATAAATGATACTAGGGGCTGCAAATATGTAATAAAGCCCACAATTCGGCTTACCTCATTAATAGGCAAATATCTCGTATTTCTAACAACCATCGAGAATAACCAACTTCTCGCACACTTACTCCCTTTTATGAGTTCCTGTTTTTACAGACACTATTCATGCGACACCCTTCTAGGATACAACACAACGGGGACAAAGGCGCAGACGTGCAGCAGGGCCCCGCTCAAAGGTTTCTCTTTAGATTAAGCCCCTGTGTAAACCTTCTTTACTGTCTTTTGTTGCTTGACATCCCGTGGGTATTCAATACACCCACAGCGGATATTGGCGTAATAGGCATTTCGCCACGACAGATCAATGCACGTACTTGGAAATACATGGTTCATAATCAAGGGTGTTGCTCAGCCCATTATATGTTATAAAGTCCAAATACCTTCAGGAGTGTTCGGCGTCGCGAGTTTGGCCTTATATGCATCAGCTCTGAATCATGTCTTTGGTCAAATGTTGGGTTTGCCCAGCTCCTGGGTTTGCTGCCTTACGTTCCATTCTATCGGCTAAGGCGGCCAAAGGAGAACTACCTTCAAGCACTAACCTCCCCGGCGACGGCGCCAGAAAAGAGCTTAGTTGACAGGGTGTGAGTGAGTGCCCTTTACCTAGCCTCCCCGGCAACGGCGCCAGAAAAGAGCTTGATGCCTACTACACAACCTTCTTCTTGTAGACGTTGTTGGGCCTGCAAGTGCACAAGTTTGTAGGACAGTAGCAAATTTCCCTCAAGTGGATGACCTAAGGTTTATCAATCCGTAGGAGGCGTAGGATGAAGATGGTCTCTCTCAAACAACCCTGCAACCAAATAACAAAGAGTCTCTTGTGTCCCCAACACACCCAATACAATGGTAAATTGTATAGGTGCACTAGTTCGGCGAAGAGATGGTGATACAAGTGCAAAATAGATAGTAGATAAAGGTATTTGTAATCTGAAATTATAAAAACAGCAAGGTAACAAGTGGTAAAAGTGAGCGTAAACGGTATTGCAATGATAGGAAACAAGGCCTAGGGTTCATACTTTCACTAGTGCAAGTTCTCTCAACAATAATAACATAGATAGATCATATAACAAGCCCTCAACATGCAACAAAGAGTCACTCCAAAGCCACTAATAGCGGAGAACAAACATAGAGATTATGGTAGGGTATGAAACCACCTCAAAGTTATTCTTTCGGATCGATCTATTAAAGAGTTCGTACTAGAATAACACCTTAAGACACAAATCAACCAAAACCCTAATGTCACCTAGATACTCCATTGTCACCTCAAGTACCGTGGGCATGATTATGCGATATGCGTCACACAATCTCAGATTCATCCAACCAACACAAAGTACTTCAAAGAGTGCCCCAAAGTTTCTACCGGAGAGTCAAGAACGTGTGCCAACCCCTATGCATAGGTTCATGGGCTGAACCCACAAGTTGGTCACCAAAACATACATCAAGAGGCACATGATATCCCATTGTCACCACAGATAAGCACGACAGGACATACATCAAGTGTTCTCATAAAAGACTCAATCCGATAAGATAACTTCAAAGAGGAAACTCAATTCATCACAAGAGAGTAGAGGGGGAGAAACATCATAAGATCCAACTATAATAGCAAAGCTCGGTATACATCAAGATCATGCCATAGAGGGAACACGAGAGAGAACACGAGAGAGAGAGAGAGAGAGAGAGAGATCAAACACATAGCTACTGGTACATACCCTCAGCCCCGAGGGTGAACTACTCCCTTCTTGTCATGGAGAGCGCCGGGATGATGAAGATGGACATCGGTGATGGGTTCCCCCTCCGACAGGGTGCCGGAACGGGCTCCCGAGAGGTTTTTGGTGGCTACAAAGGCTTGCGGCAGTGAAACTCCCGATCTATCTTCTTCGTGGATGTTTTTAGGGTACGTGGGACTATATAGGCGAAAGAAGTCGGTCGGGGGGTGCTCAAGGGGCCCACGAGATAGGGGGGCATGTCTAGTAGGGGGGGGGGGCGCCCTCCTATCTCGTGGCCTCCTCGAGGATCTTCTGACGTGGACTCCAAGTCTCCAGGATCATATTCTTCCAAAAAATCACGTTGCCGAAGGTTTCATTCCGTTTGGACTCCGTTTGATATTCCTTTTCTTTGAAATACTGAAACAGGCAATAAAACAGCAATATGGGCTGGGCCTCCGGTTAATAGGTTAGTCCCAAAAGTAATATAAAAGTGTATAATAAAGCCCATAATCATTCAAAACAGATAGTAATATAGCATGAGTGCTTCAGAAATTATAGATACGTTGGAGACGTATCAGCGCGCTGGTGGGCTTCGGAGGCAAGGTTGATATGCGCGGGCGCGGGATGCCGGACATACCCAGGTTCGGGGCTCTCCGGAGAGATAACACCCCTAGTCCTGCCGAGTTTAGTTGGATGGTCGATAGTACAATGTTGCTCCTGGAGCTGTATGGAGGAGGAAGGAGGCTGGCCAAGGCTCGGGCTGCTCCTTCTCCCTGGTGTTGCTATGTTGTGGCTAGTCCTATCTTGCTTGCTTGCTTTATCTCGTGTGGCTTTGCATGCCGGGGGCCTTACATGTCATGCCTCTGTAGGCGTGGACTCCTGGGGGGTTTTATAGACCAACCCACCCAGGGTTACAATGGTAATACGTCGAGTCGGTAGGTCCGTATTGTCGGTGTCCGGGGTACCAGGCTGGGTCCCGCTTGGGAGCTTGTGGTTCACCGGGTTCCCCTAGGTGCGGGCCCGCATGCCTAGGGGTACTGTGCACTGTCTTGTCGATCGTCATGGCATGGCCGAGTCGAGCCACACACAATGTTCTCCATCAGGCCGCCGCTTGCTGTCGTCAGCGGTGAGGGAGGGAACATTGTTGCCGTGCCAGTCCTGGTCAGCGGGTAGGTAAGGGGCACTGTTGCCACGCTCCGGCTAGCCACGGGCATGGGCGGGGGCACTGTAGCCTTGGTCATCGGTGATTGAGGTCTCGTCCCATCGTATGGCCTGGATGGGACGGGAACTGACCCGTGATTGGGTTGCCGTGGACGCCACGGGTGCGTTGGCTTGCTGGGGAAGCCAAGGTTGCGCCGGGCTGAGTTTCCTTGCGCCAGCCGCTGCGGCCGGGTCGACGTACCTTGCCGAGTTGAGGGTCTTGGCCGGGTTGTACGCCTTGCCGGGTCGAGCGACCCGGCCTGGCGCACGCCGATTTGCGGGGTGATGCGGGCCCTGCTGTTTTTGAAATAGATCCGGGTTCCATTGCCTGCCTGGGGTTCATCCCCCCGACAGTAGTCCCCGAAGCTGTGAAGGTCCATCGTCTTCGGATGAGTGGGCCTTCGCAGCTTCCCCCTTGAGAAAGGTGGAATCTGCGAATACCGGGTCCAGCAACACCCACTGTGTGCGGTTTTCTCGGAAGCCGGATCGCGGTATCCCGGCCGTGGCGGGAAACGAGGAGTCCGTTGAATCTTGAGGCGATCCCTTAGGCTTCGCGCAGGCGCCACGTGGTGCCCAGAAGCCGGAGGGGCCTGACAGGCCACGCGTGTGACAGGACTGGGCGACGGGCCGGGGAGCGCCGCCGCGCGCCCTTGGCCTCGCGTGCGGATTTATTGCGGTGTCTAGGGGCCGGTTACACTTCCCCGCGCAGTTAGTGCGTGCGTACGTGCGCACTTATTGCGGGGTAGTGGAACGGGCATGTGCAGACGATCCCACTCTCCCACATTCGAACCGGAGGTTATAAATTGAGGGGGGGGGGCAAGGGGGCGGCAAACATTATTCTCGCTCGCGCCCTCCTGTCCCCCTACTTTCGCTCTGCTTCTTGCCACCGATGCACAGCCGCGCCCGCGGCCTTGAGCAGAGACCTTCTCCGTCGTCCTTCTTCCTTTTCTTCTTCCGGCAATGTCGCTGCCGTCGGGCTCGTGGATGGGCTCAACCGTCACCCCCGACAACATCACCTACCTTCGGTCCTCGCGGCGCCTGCCACGGGAGACGGACATCGGTGTCCGTTTGCCGCACGGCGAGCAGAGGCCCCGGCCCGAGGGGCAGGAGCGCGTCGTCTTCCTCATGCATTTCGAGCGTGGCTTCAGGCTGCCGGTGAGCACTTTCTTCCGGGTGTTCCTGGAGTTCTTCGGGCTCCAGCCGCACCACCTTGGCGCCGGCGCCATCGTCCAGCTCTCCGGCTTCATGACCCTGTGCGAAGGGTACCTGGGGGTCGAGCCGACCATTGATCTCTGGGCGCGCTTCTTCTCCCTGAAGCAGCTGGGCCTGTCGGCCGGAGAGTTTGCCGACTGCGGGGCCGCCGTCATCTCGAAGCGGCCGGGGGCGGACTTTCCCAAGATCCTGCTCGAGGATTCTGCCAAGAAGTGCCAGAACTCCTTCTTCTACGTCCGCAACCATGGTGCGGACCACATCAATCTTCCTCCTTTCGCCATCGCGCCGCCGCGGGCAAAAATGAACTGGGGCTACTCGCTCCGGCGCCCGTCGGAAGAGATCGTCAATCTCTGCGAGCGGGTCACGGTGATGAGGACGCAGGAGGGGCTCACCGGCACCAACCTCCTTGCCGCGTTCATCACCCGCCGGGTTCTCCTGCTTCAGAGGCGCTCCTGCCTCATCGGCGAGATGATCAGGCTTCAGGACCCCTACCGGATGGGATCGACGCGGCTGTCTGCAGAGCAGGTTGCACGAGGCGTGAACGACATCTCCAAGGCCAACCTTGGAGAGGACTGGCAATTCGGCAAGGCGCCGTACAGCAAGGCGAACCCGGCGCCACATGTGAGCGCCTGGTCTTCTTATTTTTCCGCCGCGCATCTTGTCATTTGTCCCGACGCGTCACGGGAGATTCTTATGAACGCGAGCCGGCACCCTTACGTCCAGGCACCATCGCAGGTGGTGCCGGTGGCACCAGAGGAGTCCGCGGCTCACGGCGGCGAGGAGGTGACCAAGTCCGACGCCAGCGCCGGGCGTCGCGCGGGTAAGCTTCAAGTCTTTTTCTTCTTCACTTGTCTTGAATCATTTGGGCGTGTTGCAGCGTAGGAAACACTGACGCCGGTTGTTGGTGTAGCGGCGTTGGGCGGGGGAGGCAGCGAGGCGGGCGGAGCCGGGTCCTTGCATGGGGCGGCGCCGAGCTGCCTGCACGGAAAGGACAGCGTCACGCCGCGAACCCGGGCCTCGAAGCGCATGGCAGATCCGGCCGAGCCTAGGAGGCCGGCCAAGAAGAGGCGCGCGAAGCCGACTCCGGTCCCGGTTTTGTCAGGGTAAGTCTTACTCCTTGATTATGCCTGGATTTCTTGGGCTAGCCTTGTCTTCGCTTGCTTATTCTTCTTTTTTCTTCAGGTCGCCGATCGCGCTGGCAAAGGCGGCGGCAGAGGCCGCGGCCACCTAGGGGACCGTGTTCCGCAGGAGTTGGTCCGACCTCGCTGGCCTGGCCGGGGAGGAGGGACGGGGCGACTCAGACCTCGACCTGGGCCCGGATGACGCAGAGGCCTTGGCCTGGCGGGACAGGAACCGGGCCAAGGCGGAGTTGGAGGCCGCGTCGGTCCGGGCTTGGACCGACGCGGTGGCGGCATGGGCGTGAGGCGCCGCGGAGCCGGCCTAGCGCGAGATGCCGGAGGGTACGGTGGTGGCGGCAACGGTTTTTGTGCCATTGATGGTGAGGGAGCGTGGCCGCGGAGGCCGGGCTGAGGTGGTGGTCCTCGACCGGGAGGTCGTGGAGGTGGGGGACGAAGCCCCGCTGCGGGCCGACGTGGTCGAGCACGCAGGGGCCGATGGCGGTGGGGACGGCGTCGCTTTGGAGGAGGCGCCGCAGGTGGCGGTGCCGGAAGCGCCACCGGTCGTGGAGGAGGCACTGCAGGCGGCAGTGCCTGAGGTGGCGACACAAGGCGTCCCGGTGTCTGAGGAGGCTCCATCACCGGGAGGGGCGTCGGAGGAGGTGCTGGCAGCGTCGCAAGTGACCAGCGGTGGGCGTGCCTTGGTGCTCCATCTGGGAGGGCGCCGAGCCGCCGTGCCGCAGCCCGCGCAAAGCGGGGGCGCGACCGTCTTTGGGCCCCAGACCCAGGAGGAGGTGGCGCTGGACGCCGTTAGCCGCCGCCTTCGAGGTCGGACGGAGCGGCTTGAGGCCTTCGCCCAGGCCGAGGTGGAGCGGACACGCGACTTGGAGCGCGCCGTCTCGGTAAGTTTTTCTTTCTTCTTGTTCTCTTGTGATTTCATCTCTATGGGGGCGCGCCAGCGCACCCACTGGGTGTAGCCCCCGAGGTTCAGGCCAACTATGTAGTAGTTGGGTCGAACCTTAGGAGCATTTGCCTTGTGATGACTTTAGTCTTCTCTTCAGCACCTTGACGCCTTCCGGGTTGCCGCCTACAACCGGCTTCTGGGCAAGCATCGGGAGCTCAGGGAGCAGCTTGCTACCAAGGAGGAGGAGCTTCGCGTCACCGCAGGTACATTGTTGTGCTCTTTCTTCTGGTGGGGGCGCGCTAGCGCACCCACTGGGTGTAGCCCCTGAGATTCGGGCCAACTGTGTAACAGTTGGGCCAAATCTTAAGTCTTGTCTTATTCTTTCTTTCTGAGTTCTTCTTCTTTGCAGCCGAGGTGCTGTCTTGGCGGACCCGGCTGCTCCGGGCTGGTCATCACTATGACCGGCTTGTTGCTGATTCCGGCCGTCTCGGCGTCGAGGCAGCGCAGGAGAGGGCGGAGGCGGCCGCGGCCCGGCGGTCTCTAGACGAGGCCAACCGGCTGCACGAGCAGCTGGCGGGTCACAAGAGCCGCCTCGAGGCCGAGGTGGACCTTCTTAAGGCGGAGGCCACCAAGGTGGTGGAGACGCAGCGGGCCCTGGTCGAGGCGGACCAACAGCGCTGTCAGCTGGTCGATGACAAGGGCCGACTCTAGGCCGAGGTGGAGCGGCTGCGGGAGCAGGCCACCACGGCCGAGGAGGCCTGCCAGGCCGAGGCTCGCCGCCGTGAGGCGGCCGAAGACAAGGACGCCGAGCTGAAGGTGGCCCTTGCTAAGGCGGCCGACCTGGAGAAGGCGCTCGGGGAGCGGGACCGTGTCTTGGAGCGGGAGCGACGTGGTACGTTGCTCGAGGCACAACACCTGGAAGAGTCCTTATCCAGTAAGTGCTGCTTCTTCGTTGTTAGCCGGGTCGGGACCTGACCCTTTCTTCTTTGTTGCTCTTCTGACTTGCTTCTTTTTTGGCTAAAGGGGCCTTTCCGGAGACGCAGCGGCTGGCGGAGGAGGCCGTCCGCTATCAGCGCGACCCGACCGACATCATTGGGTCCGGGACGGATCCGCTGACGGCCTGGACCTTCTCGGAGATCATTGCCACTGCTGAGGCCCGGCTACGGGTCTTGGGGACGCAGATGGAGCGGCTGTACCAAGCCGGCACCGCGATGACGGTGGCCTTGTGGCCGGACTCCATCCATCCGTGCAGCTTCTCGCGTCTGGCGCGCTGGTTGGAGATGGGCCCGGATCGCCTTAGCGACTAGCGCGTTTCCGCTGCCCAGGCCGATGCTGAGATGGCGCTCCTGATCGCGCTGTCTTGGCATCCGGATCTTCAGTTGGACGCGCTGATGGGTTAGCGCGCTGGCTCCGAGCAGTTGCTGCAGGAGCAGGCCGGCCGGATCGCCTCCCGGGCCAGTTATATCACCGAGTTCACCTTCCATGATGAGTTCCATCCGGAGCGGATGGAAGACGGCGCGGTCGTGGATGGTGATGACTACGGCTTGCTTCTTCGCGACCCGGAGGGCAGCTCGGAGGAGACGGGCATCTACGGTGACGCGGAAGCTGAAGGGGACACCAGTGCTTCCCTGGAACCGGAGGCCGGACGGGGGAAGCCGTCGACGTCGCGACGCGGCGCTGGGAATGCCTGAGAATCTTTGTTGAAAATTCTGTTAAGTAGCAGGTCCACCCACCCACTGGGGGGTTTTCAGGGTGTAATGAACTCGGGCCGTGGGCCTTTGCTTGAAACATTTATGTGTAAATGTTGTGAGTGTTTATTTGCTTTTTGCCTTCTGCTTTCTTCGAACTCGTTTCATGTGTTGCCCTTCTCTGAGACTTCCCCCCCGCGAGTCAGACGGCCAAGGCTCCGGTCCATGACAAGGAGTTCGGTTCTTCGAGAGGCGGCCGCAGGAGTTGGGTCCTTAGAAGCGTTGAGCGCGAGCGAAACATCCATTGGGCCGGCTGGCGGCAATCCGGCTTGGCCGGTTGGTGAGCAGCTAGTCATGCGGCTAACTTAGTTGACGAGCGTCGGGCCGGGTTGGTCGACCCGGCGGCGTTGACTTGGTGTGTGAATCGTAGGGAGCTTTGGCCCATTTTGCTTGCCTGCCGTCAGCCAGAGCTGGATCTGCGGTTTCAGGGCGAAGTGGGGGGCCGCGACATCCTAACTTTATCAGGAATCCTCAAGTAAAGCGGTGGGGTGATGATCAAGCCAGCCAGCCCCCGAGCCCCTGGGTCGAGCTAGTCGAGCCGGCGGCCGGGTTCGTTAGTAAAGTGGTGTGAAATATGGACGCAATAAAATTGGTCGGCAAAAGGTAGTCCCCGAGTCTCGTTCGGGGACCCCATAGTTTGATATGCTTACAAAAGGCGTTGATACATACGTTCGTGCGGCTAACTGTAAAACGGATGGAGGAGTTCCGTGTTCCATGGCCGGGTCGTTTCTTCGCCGGCGGTGTCCCTCTTGCACTTCTTTGATTTGCGCGCGTCGATGAGTTAGTAGGCGTTGCGGTCGCGCAAAGTCCTGCTCACGATGAACGAGCCTTCCCATGGAGAGGATAGCTTGTGCTGGCCTGCCTGCTCATGGACGAGTCGGAGGACGAGGTCGCCGTTGCGGAATGCGAGAGGCTTTATCTTCTTGCTGTGGTACTGCCTCAGGCCTTGCTGGTAGATAGCCGAGCGGCTAAGTGCCAGAAGGCGCACCTCTTCGAGTAGGTCGACGCCGTCTTCGCGTGCTTCTCTTGCTTCTGCTTCGGTGTACATCGTGATGCGCGGCGAGTCGAACTCAACGTCAGTCGGGATGACGGCTTCGGATCCGTAGATGAGGAAGAACAGGGTGAACCCGGTCGAACGGTTTGGTGTTGTGCCCAGACTCCATAGAACCGCGGGCAGCTCGTCGAGCCAACTGCCGGGTGAGCGGACGAGTGGCTCGACGAGTCGCGGATTGATGCCAGACAGGATGAGTCCGTTGGCCCACTCGACCTACCCATTGGACTACGGATGTGCCACGGAGGCCAGGTCGAGGCGGATGCCGGAGACGGAGCAGTATTGCTCGAGCGCGCCCTTGGCGAAGTTGGTGCCGTTGTCGGTGATGATGCTGTTCGGCATGCCGTAGCGCACCGCTATGTCCTTGATGAACCGGACGGCTGCTGGCCCGTCCAATTTCTTGATTGGTCTTGCCTCGATCCATTTGGTGAATTTGTCCACTGCCACCAGCAAGTGCGTCATGCCGCCTCGAGCGGTTTTGAAGGGTCCCACCATGTCGAGTCCCCAGACCGTGAAGGGCCAGGCGATCGGAATGGTGCGGAGTGCTGACGCCGGCTGGTGGCTGCGTTTGCTGAAGCGCTGGTAGCCTTCACACTTGAGGACGAGCGACTCGGTGTCTTCGAGGGCCGTTGGCCAGTAGAAGCCGTGGCGGAACTGCTTGGCCATGAGGGATCGAGATGCGGCGTGGTGCCCGCACTCGCCCTGGTGAATGTCGAGGAGGATGTCGATGCCGCGGTCCTGCTTGACGCAACGCTGGAACACGCCGGTAGAGCTGCGCTTGACGAGCTCGTTGTTGATGAGGCTGTAGGCGGACGCCCGGCGTTGAACTTGCCGAGCCTCGGTTTCGTCCATGGGGAGAAACCCATTCTCCAGCCGTTCTGATATCGGCAGGGCCCAAGATGGGGCCGTGACGGCGGTGAAGACGGCCACCTGGGTGGGTTCCGAGTCGGCGGCTTCTGGGCCGGGTTGAGCAGCCCCCGGGTTGGTGACGGTGATGGCCGGTTCCGGGGAGATGGTGGCCGGGTTGAGCTAAGCAACCCCGAGCTAGGTTGAGTAGCCCTAGGGCCGAGTTCAGCAGTCCCCGGGCCGGGTTCGGCAGTCCCCGGGCCGGATTGTGGAGCGGCCGGATCTTCTGGGACGTGGATGGACTCGGAGTCCGACGATAGCTTGACGGACGGCTTGCGCAGGTGCTCAAGGAAGACGCCGGACGGGATGGATTGACATGACAAAGCGATCTTGGTGAGCGTGTTGGCTACCTCATTCTCCACGTGCGGGACGTGGAGGAACTCGCAGCCATCGAAGGATCCAGATAGCTTCTGGATGAGGAAGCGATAGCTTGCCATGTTGGAGTCGCGGGCGTCCCACTTGCTGGAGCACTGCTGCACCACCAAGTCCGAGTCGCCGTAGCACAGGATGCGCCGGATGCCGAGTTCCTTGGCGAGCCGGAGGCCGTGCACAATGGCTTCGTATTCGGCGACGTTGTTGGAGGTGGCGAAGTGGATCTGGAGTGCGTAGCGGAGTCGGTCACCCTTTGGGAATGACAGTATGATGCCAGCCCCTAAGCTGAGTCGCATCTTGGACCCGTCGAAGTGCATGCGCCAATGCGTCGAGTCGGGAGGTGGTGACATGTGCTGGGTCTCGGTCCAGTCGACGAGGAAATCGGCCAGGGCCTGAGACTTGATCGTGGTGCGGGGCTCGTAGAGGATGGTGTGGCCGGCTAGCTGGATCGCCCACTTGGCGACCCGGCCGGAGGCGTCCCGGCACCCGATGATTTCTCCGATGGGCGCCGTGCTGACGACGGTGACGACATGTTCTTGAAAGTACTACTTCAGCTTCTTGGCGGTGAGGTACACGCCGTAACACATCTTCTGGTAGTGCGGGTAGTTCTGCTTGGAGGTGGAAAGCACTTCGCTCAGGTAGTAGACCGGGCGCTGGACGGCCTGGATCTTGCTCTTCTCCGGTCGCTCGACCACCAGCACCGTGCTGACCGCCCGCGAGGTCGCGGCTATGTAGAGCAACAGCGGATCCTTGTCGGTCGGCGCGGCCAGGACGGGTGCGGTGGAGAGCATGTGCTTGAGGTCTTGGAAGGCTTCGTCCGCCTTGCCGTTCCACTCGAACAAGCTTGTTTTCTTCATTAGCTGGTATAGGGGCAATGCCTTCTCACCCAACCAGCTTAGAAACTGGGTGACCGAGGCCAGGCAGCCTGTGAACTTCTGGACATCGCGCAGCCGGGTTGGCTTGTGCATGGGCTCGATGGCCTTGATCTTCTCCAGGTTCGCCTCGATGCCGCGTTCCGAGAGAAGGAAACCGAGCAGCTTTCCGGCTGGGACGCCGAAGACACAATTTTTCGGGTTGAGCTTGACCTTGTATTCGCGGAGGTTGGCGAATGTTTCTTTTAGATTGTCGAGGAGCATGATGTGCTGCTTGGTCTTCACCATGATATCATCCACGTATACGTGGATGTTCTTGCCGAGTTGCGGTAGCAGGCATTTCTGCATGCAACATTGGAAGGTGGCACCGGCGTTCTTCAACCCGAACGACATGGTGATGTAGCAGTACGCCCCGAACGGCGTGATGAACGATGTCTTCAGGGCATCAGTCGGGTCCAGCTTGATCTGGTGATAGCCGGAGTAGGCGTCCAGGAAGGACAATAGCTCGCACCCGGCGGTCGAGTGACTTGGTCGATCTGTGGGAGGGCGAACGGATCCTTGGGACAGGCGTTGTTGAGGCTGGTGTAGTCGATAGACATGCACCATGTCTTCTTCTTCTTCAGGACGAGGACTGGGTTGGCCAGCCACTCGGGGTGAAACACTTCCATTATGAAGCCGTCCGCCAAGAGCTTGGTGACCTCTTCACCAATGGTTCTTCTCTTCTCTTCAGAAAATCGACGGAGGGGTTGACGGACAGGCTTGGCGTCCTTGCGGACGTGGAGTTTGTGCTCGGCATACTTCCTCGGGATACCCGGCATGTCTTTGGGGGTCCATGCGAAGATATCCCGATTCTCACGGAGGAAGTCGACGAGCTCGCCTTCCTATTTGCTATCGAGGCGGGCACCTACGACAACGTACTTGCTGCAGCTGGGGTCTTCCGGGTTCAGCTTAACTTTCTTGGTCTCCTTGGAGGGCTTGAAGGCGGCCTCATCGTCCGGGTCCTGGGTCGGGATCGATGCATCGGAGGCCTCGCCGGCCAGGGCGACGATCCGGTCGAGCTACCGCCGCTCCTCGGCAATGACCAGCAACTCGGCCGGCTTGGCGCTATCTCGGGCGCACTCCAGAGACTTGCAGTAGTCGCCGGTGATGGTAATGAGGCCCTTGGGACCCGGCATCTTCATCTTCAGGTATGCGTAGTGGGGAACCGCCATGAATTTGGCGAGCGCGGGCCGGCCAGCAGCGCATGATACGCGCTGGACAGGTCCACCACCTCGAACCAGATTGGTTCGTGTCGGAAGTGGCTGCTGTCGCCGAACAGGACGTCGAGCTGGACCCGGACAATGGGAGAACAGGAGAGGCCGGGTATGATGCCGTGGAAGATGGTCCGGGTTGGCTCCAGGTCCTCGGCCTTGAGGCCGAGCTTGGTCATCATGTCCTGGTAGAGGATGTTGATGCTGCTGCCGCCGTCGATGAGGACTCGGGAGAACTTGCAGGTGCGCCGCGCGATGATGGTAGGGTTGAGGACGAGGGCGTATCCACCCGGACTCGGCATGACTGCCGGGTGATCCTCCCAGGTCCAGGTGATCGGGCGATCCGACCAATGCATGAAATCCGTCTTGGCCGGGACGACGGTGTTCACCTCCTGCTGGAGGAGGCGCTCGCTGCATTTGTCTTCACCGAGGCTGGTGAAGACGACGTAGTCCGTGTTCTGGTCCGGGTATGCGTCATTCCGCATCGCGCCGCCGGTGGGAGGCGGCGGTGGAGGTGGAGGTGGCTGCCCCGCGCCCGGAGCCGGAGCCGGAGCTGAGGGAGGCGGGACGTCGCCCCTCATGATCCGCTTGGTGATGGCGCACTGTCGAAGCATGGAAGGTCTTGTGCCGCTGTGGTGCTTGCATGGGGCGTCGAGCATCTCTTCAAAGCTCATGGCGGGTTGCCATGCCATCTTGCCGATCTGCTGGCGCTTTGCTGCCGGGTCCGCCGCGGGCTCAGTGGCTGCGACGAGCCGGTTGTCGTGATGCTGCGCCGGTTGCTCGGCCTTGCGCTTATTGTTCTGGTGGTGCTGCTGCCGGCTCCTTTTGCCGGCCGACTTCTGCGGAGGGACCGGCTTCGCCTTGCCGGCCTCATCCAGTGCCACCTGGATCTTCATGGTGGAGTCGGCGTTGGCGTACTTGTCCGCCGTCACCATGAGCGCGGCCATGGTGGCCAGCTGGGAGCGTAGAAGCTTGTGCTTGAGGAGGGTGCCGTCTCGGCACCCGCTGACAAAGTATTGGATCGCCTGGACTTCATGGACGCCCTCACAGCTATTCTGGAGCTCGGTCCAGCGAGCGAGGTACTCGTGGCCGGTCTTCGTTGGCCCCTGCACGCACATGGCGAGCTGGCTGGGGCGACCGGGCCGCTTGTACATCCCCGTGAAGTTGCGGACAAACGCTTCCTCAAAATCGACCCATGCGTTGATGCTACCCATCGGCAGGCTGTTCAACCATGTGCGAGCCGATCCTTGGAACATGAGCGGTGCGTAGCGCACGGCGAGACAACAATTGGCACCGGTGATGCCAATGGTCGTGGTGTAGTCGGTGAGCCAATCTTCTAGCTTCATGGTCCCATTGTACTTGGGGGTGTCGCAGGGAAGCACGAACCCTTTGGGGAAGGGCTCCTCCGGATGCGTGGGCCGAACACGCCGGCCTGATAGCACCGCTCTCCTCCACCTCCAGGGAGCGAGCGAGTTGATCGAGGCAGTGGCGCGCGTCGGCGTCGCGATGGCGCGCGGGCCGAGTCGACTGGCGGCCAGGCCCCGAGGGGCCAGGTCGGCTGGTGCCGGACGCCAGCCAGGCTGGCCGGGTCCGTGCTGGGTATCTGGGGCGGGCTCGTTGCCCAGAGCGTTGGCGGCGGTGCCGGCCAGGTTGCCCCGGGTCTGGGTTTGGCCGGAGTGCGCCTCGCCGGGCAGCGAAGAGGCCATGTGCAGGAGTTCGCCGGGTCCGCCAGGGAGGGCAGAGCCGGACCCCACCGGCTTGGCGAGCTGGTTGAGACGATCCTGCTGGGTGTTGGCGGCGTGGAGGAGCTCGCGCATCTGCCTGATGCGCTCCTTGAGCTCCTCGCCCGTGAGTTGGTCGAGGCCGACTGCGGCTGCTGCTACCTCTTGAGCACTGCGTTGGATTTCCCCGAAGAGGAGAGGATGATGCAGTAAAGTAGCGTAAGTATTTCCCTCAGTTTTTGAGAACCAAGGTATCAATCCAGTAGGAGACCACGCACAAGTCCCTCGTACCTAGACAAAATGATAGCAACTCGCAACCAACGCTTAGGGGTTGTCAATCCCTTCACGGTCACTTACGAGAGTGAGATCTGATAGAGATAATATTTTTGGTATTTTTGATAGATAGATGCAAAGTAAAAAGTAAAGGCAAAGTAAAAACAAAGCAAGTAAATAAAGTGATATAGATTGATATGATGAGAATAGACCCGGGGGCCATAGGTTTCACTAGTGGCTTCTCTCGAGAGCATAAGTATTCTACGGTGGGTGAACAAATTACTGTTGAGCAATTGACAGAATTGAGCATAGTTATGAGTATATCTAGGCGATGATCATGTATATAGGCATCACGTCCAAAACAAGTAGATCGAACCGATTCTGCATCTACTACTATTACTCCACTCATCGACCGCTATCCAGCATGCATCTAGAGTATTAAGTAAAAACAGAGTAACGCCGTAAGCAAGATGACATGATGTAGAGGGATAAATTCATGCAATATGGTAAAACCCCCATCTTGTTATCCTCGATGGCAACAATACAATACGTGCCTTGCAACTCTTTCTATCACTGAGTAAGGACACCGCAAGATTGAACCCAAAGCTAAGCACTTCTCCCATTGCAAGAACTACCAATCTAGTTGGCCAAACCAAATAAGATAATTCGAAGAGACTTGCAAAGATAACTCAATCATACATAAAAGAATTCAGAGAAGAATCAAATATTTTCCATAGATAATACTGGATCATAAACCCACAATTCATCGGTCTCAACAAACACACCGCAAAAAGAAGATTACATCAAATAGATCTCCACGAGAGAGGGGGAGAACATTGTATTGAGATCCAAAAAGAGAGAAGAAGCCATCTAGCTACTAGCTATGGACCCGAAGGTCTGAAGTAAACTACTCACACTTCATCGGAGGGGCTATGGTGATGATGTAGAAGCCCTCCGTGGTGGATGCCCCCTCCGGCGGAGCTTCGGAACAGGCCCTAAGATGGGATCTCGTGGATACAGAAAGTTGTGGCGATGGAATTAGGTTTTTGGCTCCTGTTCTGATCATTCGGGGATACATAGGTATATATAGGAGGAAGGAGTACGTCGGTGGAGCTCCGAGGGGCCCACGAGGTAGGGGGGCGCACCCAGGGGGGGGGGCGCCCTCCACCCTCGTGACCGCCTCTGGCGCTTCTTGGAGTAGGGTCCAAGTCTCCTGGGTCACGTTCGGTTGGAAAATCACGATCCTGAAGGTTTCATTCCGTTTGGACTCCATTTGGTATTCTGTTTCTTCAAAATACTGAAAAAGGCAAAAAACAACAATTCTGGGCTGGGCCCCCGGTTTATAGGTTAGTCCCAAAAATAATATAAAAGTGGAAAATAAAGCCCAATATAGTCCAAAACAGTAGATAAAGTAGCATGGAGCAATCAAAAATTATAGATACATTGGAGACGTATCAAGCATCCCCAAGCTTAATTCCTGCTCGTCCTCGAGTAGGTAAATGATAATTTTTTTTGATGCGGAGTGATACTTTGGCATAATTTCAATGTAAATCTTCTTAATTGTGATATGAATATTCAGATCCAAAAGATTCAAGACAAAAGTTCATATTGACACAAAAATAATAATACTTCAAGCATACTAATCAAAGCAATCATGTCTTCTCAAAATAGCATGGCAAAAGAAAGTTCATCCCTACAAAATCATATAGTTAGGCTATGATTCATTTTCATCACACAAAGATGTTCCCAACTTCTATACCCCCGATGACAAGCCAAGCAATTGTTTCATACTTAAATAATCTCAAACTTTTTCAACCTTCACGCAATACATGAGCGTGAGCCATGGATATAGCACTATGGGTGGAATAGAATATGATGATGGGGATTGTGTGGAGAAGACAAAAAAGGAGAAAGTCTCACGTTGACAAGGCTAATCAACGGGCTATGGAGATGCCCATCAATTGATATCAACATGAGGAGTAGGGATTGCCATGCAACAGATGCACTAGAGATATGAATGCTCAACAAAAGAAAACTAGTGGGTGTGCATCCAACTTGCTTGCTCACGAAGACCTGGGGTATTTTGAGGAAGCCCGTCGTAGGAATATACAAGCCAAGTTCTATAATGAAAAATTCCCACTAGTATATGAAAGTGATAACACATGAGACTCACTACATGAAAAGCATGGTGCTACTTTGAAGCACAATATATGAGACTCACTACATGAAGAACGAGGTGCTACTTTGAAGCACAATATATGAGACTCACTACATGAAGAACGAGGTGCTACTTTGAAGCACAAGTGTGGAAAAAGAGATAGTAGCATTGCCCTTTTCTTTTCTTTTTTGGGCCTTTTTTTATTTTGGCCTTTCTTTTTTTGGGCAATGCTCTAATAATGATGATCATCACACTTCTATACATTACAACACAAGGATTACAACTCGAAACTTAGAACAAGATATGACTCTATATGAATGCCTCCGGCGGTGTACCGGGATGGTGCAATGAATCAAGAGTGACATGTATAAAAATAATGCTTGGTGGCTTTGCCACAAATACGATGTCAACTACAAGATCATGCAATGGCAATATGACAAAAGTAATGCATGTCATGATGATGATGGTGGAAGTTGCATGGCAATATATCTCGGAATGGCTATGGAAATGCCATAATAGGTAGATATGGTGGCTGTTTTGAGGAAGATATAAGGAGGTTTATGTGTGATAGAGCGTATCGTATCACGGGGTTTGGATGCACCGGCGAAGTTTGCGCCAACTCTCAAGGTGAGAAAGGGCAATGCACGGTACCGAAGAGGCTAGCAATGGCGGAAAGGTGAGAGTGCGTATAATCCATGGAATCAACATTAATCAAAAGAACTCATATACTTATTGCAAAAATTTAGAAGTCATCAAAAAATCAAGTACTACGCGCATGCTCCTAGGGGGATAGATTGGTAGGAAAAGACCATCGCTCGTCCCCGACCGCCACTCATAAGGATGCACAAGCCAGGTACACTTCATGTTTCAAATTTGTTACATAACTTTAACCATACGTGCATGCTACGAGACTTGCTAACTTCAACACAAGTATTTCTCAAATTCATAATCACCGAACTAGCACGACTTTGATATTATCACCTCCATATCTCAAAACAATTATCAAGCATCAATCTTATCTTAGTATTCAACGCACTCAAAAGAAAGTTTCACATATCTTGAACACCAAGTATATTAACATTAAGCTAATTACCATGCTATTAACGACTCTCAAAATAATCTAAGTGGAGCATGAGAGATCAAGTTTCTTTAAAACAAATCCACCACTGTTCTCTAAAAGATCTAAGTGAAGTACTAGAGCAAAAAATTATCACGCTCAAAAAATATAAGTGAAGCACTATGAGCAAATTATCAAGCTCAAAAGATATAAGCGAAGCACATAGAGTATTCTATCAAATTCCAAATCATATATGGCTCTCTCAAAAAGGTGTGTACAGCAAGGATTATTGTGGTAAACTAACAAGCAAAGACACAAACAATACAAGACGCTCCAAGCAAAACACATATCACGTTGGTGAATAAAAATATAGCTCCCAGTAAATTACCGATGGAAGTGGACGAAAGAGGGGATGCCTTCTGGGGCATCCCCAAGCTTTGACTTTTTGGTGTCCTTGGATTATCTTGGGGGTTCCATGGGCATCCCCAAGCTTAGGCTCTTGCCACTCCTTGTTCCATAATCCATCAAAAGAATTCACCCAAAACTTGAAAACTTCACAACACAAAACTCAATAGAAATCTCGTGAGCTCCGTTAGAGAAAGAAAACAAAAGACTACTTCAAGGTACTGTAATGAACTCATTCTTTATTTGAATTGGTGTTAACCTACTGCATTCTAACTTCTCTATTGTTTATAAACTATTTTACTAGCCATAGATTCATCAAAATAAGCAAACAACACACGCAAAACAGAATCTGTCAAAAACAGAACAGTCTGTAGTAATCTGTAACTAACGCAAACTTTTGGAACTCTAAAAATTCCAAACAAAATAGGAAGTACTGGAAAATTTGTTTATTTATCAGCAGCAAAAAGAATCAATGCAAAAGCACGTTCCTGTGATTTATTGAATTTTTTCTCGTGAGCACAAAGTTTCTGTTTTTCAGCAGAATCAAATCGACTATCATCATAGCTTATCCTATAGGTTCTACTTGGCACAAACACTAATTAAAACATAAAACCACATCCAAACAGAAGGTAGATGGATTATTTATTGCTAACCAGCAAGGATAAATATTGGGTTGCCTCCCAACAAGTGCTTTTCTTTAAAGCCTTTTTAGCTAGGCATTGAGATTTCAATGATGCTCACAAGAAAGACAAGAATTGAGGCACAAAGAGAGCATCCTAAAACATGTGACAAACACACTTAAGTCTAACATACTTCCTATGCATAGGCATCTTATAGGCAAACAGATTATCAAGGCAAGCAAAAACTAGCATATGCAAGGAAGCGGAAAGGAACAATAGCAATCTCAACATAACGAGAGGTAATTTAGTAACATGAAAATTTCTATAACCATATTTTCCTCTCTCATAATAATTACATGTGGGATCATAAGCAAATTCAACAAAATAGCTATCACAAAGTATATTCTCAACACGATCCCCATGCATGCAAAGTTGACACTCTTCCAAAATAGTGGGATTAACATTAATTAAAGTCATGACCTTTCCGAACCCATTTTTATCAAAAATATCATAAGATTGAACATACTCCAAATATGTGGGATCTAAAGTTGACACTCTTCAAACCCACTTTCAATATTATTGGAAACACTATTATCAATCTCATATTCATCATGGGGCATAAATAAATTTTCAAGATCATAAGAAGAATCACCCCAATCATGATCATTGCAACAAGTAGTAGACATAGCAAAACTAGCATCCCCAAGCTTAGGGTTTTGCATCTTATTAGCACAATTGACATCAAAAGAATTTAAAATAAAATCATTGCAATCATGCTTTTTATTCAAAGATCTATCGTGAGTCGCTTCACGGATTTTTGGCAAAACCTTATAAAGATAATCTAGTGCATCCAAATCACTAGGAATTGGTTCATCATAATTGGATCTCTTAAAAAGATTGGCAAGCGGATCAAGATCCATAGATATTGGCTTCTTTGTTTAGGAATAAATAAGCATCTAATCCAACACACGAGCAAACAAAAGGCAAAGGGAAAAGGAGGAGGAGATTGGGAAAGAGAGGCGGAGATTGGGAAAGAGAGGGCGAATAAAACGGCAATGGTGAAGTGGGGGAGAGGAAAACGAGAGGCAAATGGCAAATAATGTAATGCGAGAGATAGGGATTGTGATGGGTACTTGGTATGGTTGACTTGCTTGCGTGAGCCTCCCCGGCAACGGCGCTAGTAATTACTCTTGCTACCTCTTGAGCACTGCGTTGGATTTCCTCGAAGAGGAGAGGATGATGCAGTAAAGTAGCGTAAGTATTTCCCTCAGTTTTTGAGAACCAAGGTATCAATCCAGTAGGAGACCACACACAAGTCCCTCATACCTACACAAAACGATAGCAACTCGCAACCAACGCTTAGGTGTTGTCAATCCCTTCACGGTCACTTACGAGAGTGAGATCTGATAGAGATAATATTTTTGGTATTTTTGATAGATAGATGCAAAGTAAAAAGTAAAGGCAAAGTAAAAACAAAGCAAGTAAATAAAGTGATATAGATTGATATGATGAGAATAGACCCGGGGGCCATAGGTTTCACTAGTGGCTTCTCTCGAGAGCATAAGTATTCTACGGTGGGTGAACAAATTACTGTTGCGCAATTGACAGAATTGAGCATAGTTATGAGTATATCTAGGCGATGATCATGTATATAGGCATCACGTCCAAAACAAGTAGATCGAAATGATTCTGCATCTACTACTATTACTCCACTCATCGACCGCTATCCAGCATGCATCTAGAGTATTAAGTAAAAACAGAGTAATGCTGTAAGCAAGATGACATGATGTAGAGGGATAAATTCGTGCAATATGATAAAAACCCCATCTTGTTATCCTCGATGGCAACAATACAATACGTGCCTTGAAAATCTTTCTGTCACTGAGTAAGGACACCGCAAGATTGAACCCAAAGCTAAGCACTTCTCCCATTGCAAGAACTACTAATCTAGTTGGCCAAACCAAATAAGATAATTCGAAGAGACTTGCAAAGATAAATCAATCATACATAAAAGAATTCAGAGAAGAATCAAATATTTTCCATAGATAATACTGGATCATAAACCCACAATTCATCGGTGTCAACAAACACACCGCAAAAAGAAGATTACATCAAATAGATCTCCACGAGAGAGGGGGAGAACATTGTATTGAGATCCAAAAAGAGAGAAGAAGCCATCTAGCTACTAGCTATGGACCCGAAGGTCTGAAGTAAACTACTCACACTTCATCGGAGGGGCTATGTTGATGATGTAGAATCCCTATGTGGTGGATGCCCCCTCCGGCGGAGCTCTAGAACAGGCCCCAAGATGGGATCCCGTGGATACAGAAAGTTGCGGCGGTGGAATTAGGTTTTTGGCTCCTGTTCTGATCGTTCGGGGATACGTAGGTATATATAGGAGGAAGGAGTACATCGGTGGAGCTCCGAGGGGCCCACGAGGTAGGGGGGCACGCCCAGGGGGGGGGGGCGCCCTCCACCCTCGTGACTGCCTCTGGCGCTTCTTGGAGTAGGGTCCAAGTCTCCTGGGTCACGTTCGGTTGGAAAATCACGATCCCGAAGGTTTCATTCCGTTTGGACTCCGTTTGATATTCTGTTTCTTCGAAATACTAAAAAAGGCAAAAAACAGCAATTCTGGACTGGCCTCCGGTTAATAGGTTAGTCCCAAAAATAATATAAAAGTGGAAAATAAAGCCCAATATAGTCCAAAACAGTAGATAAAGTAGCATGGAGCAATCAAAAATTATAGATATGTTTGAGATGTATCAGCTGCCTGCGCAACGCGCATGTTCTTGACTGGGGTGTCGTAGACGGTTCGGATGGCGCCGAAGGCCCAGCCAATCAGTCCTCCCCGGGCGTGAGTATCGGCGACCCGGCTTGGCTCGGCCGCGGCGGGCGAGAATCCATGGGCGGCGTCATGCTCCATCTGAGTAGCTTCCCGGCGGCGCCTGGTGGCGGCTAGCATCTCAAACAGGTCCAGCATTTGCTGGCGCCTGTCCTCGAGCTGGGTTTGGGCTTCAGCGACATTGGTGGCATCGACGTCGGTGCCGATGGGGACGCGGAGGCTCTGCATCGCGGTGCGCAGCGGGTCGGGCGGCTCCGTCCGTGCCGTGGCGCCCGCGGCTTCGGCGGCTCTTCTCGCCTTGCTCGACGAGGAAGAGGTGCCATCGCCGGTGATGAAGACCTCTACATGGGCGTCCATCGCCCCGATAGTGAATACATCGCTGAGAGAGAGCGGGGAGTCGGAGTAGCTGAGCACCTCGCTGGGGTACTCGTTTGCCTCGAGTGCGTCGGAGATGCGCAACACGGTGTAGGAGGTGGCGAGCGCGCCGATGACATTGTCCGCTAGAGCGACGTACTCATCAGAATAGGAGAAGGGCCCCGTCCGAAGCATGCTTCCGGCCAGCTCCTCGAGTCGCCCCACGATGGGCGCCAACTGTCGTGGTGGGCGCATGGCAGATGCCAATGGATGGCTAAAGAGAGGAGGAGGCTCGAGGGCGCTGGTGGGCTTCGGAGGTGAGGTTGATATGCGCGGGCGCGGGACGCCGGACATACCCAGGTTCGGGGCTCTCCGGAGAGATAACACCCCTAGTCCTGCCGAGTTTAGTTGGATAGTCGATAGTACAATGTTGCTCCTGGAGCTGTATGGAGGAGGAAGGAGGCTGGCTAAGGCTCGGGCTGCTCCTTCTCCCTGGTGTTGCTATGTTGTGGCTAGTCCTATCTTGCTTGCTTGCTTTATCTCGTGTGGCTTTGCATGCCGGGGGCCTTGCATGTCATGCCTCTGTAGGCGTGGACTCCTGGGGGGTTTTATAGACCAACCCACCCAGGGTTATAATGGTAATACACCAAGTCGGTGGGTCCGTATTGTCGGTGTCCGGGTTACCGGGCTGGGTCCCGCTTGGGAGCTTGTGGTTCGCTAGGTTCCCCTAGGTGCGGGCCCGCATGCCTAGGGGTACTGTGCGCCGTCTTGTCGATCGTCATGGTGTGGCCAAGTCGAGCCACGCACAGTGTTCTCCGTCAGGCTGCCGCTTGCTGTCGTCAGCGGTGAGGGCGGGAACACTGTTGTCGTGCCAGCCCTGGTCACCGGGTAGGTAAGGGGCACTGTTGCCACGCTCCGGCTGACCACGGGCATGGGCGGGGGCACTGTAGCCTTGGTCATCGGTGATTGAGGTCTCGTCCCATCATACGGCCAGGATGGGACGGGAGCTGACCCGTGGCTGGGTTGCCATGGACGCCACAGGTGCGTTGGCTTGCCGGGGAAGCCAAGGTTGCGCCGGGATGAGTTGCCTTGCGCCAGCCGCTGCGGCCGGGTCGACGTACCTTGCCGAGTCGAGGGTCTTGGCCGGGTTGCGCGCCTTGCCGGGTCAAGCGACCCGGCCTGGCGCATGCCGGTTTGCGGGGTGATGCGGGCCCTGCTATTTTTGACATAGATCTGGGTTCCGTTGCCTGCCTGGGGTTCATCCCCCCGACAGCCATAGATGGTCTATTACAGACCTCATTGCAAGACCGGACAACCTATGAAGCTCGGCTATAGCGGCCATCTTCTCACTCAATGGCAATGAGCGCGTTGGAGCAGTAAATTGCGACCAGAATAGCCTTTCTATTTCGTTATCTTTATGATCCTTGAACAATTTGGTCGCATTAGCCGTACTTTTCGCCAAGTCCGTATACTCATCTGCAGCGCTCCAAAGCTTATCCAACAAACATACTTTGGATCTAAGTACTTCATCCACAACAAATAGGGATTTCCAGCCGCGATCTCTCCGGCTTGTCGTAGTTCCTCCCGCTCGTCTCTAATTTCGGAGCGCGTCTCCTTAGCCGAATCCAGTGCCTTCTTCAGGTCAGCCGCCTTTGCCTAATTCTCCTTCTCGAGAAGCTCATACCAGCCGGCGGCGTCCCTCAGCTCCACATCCATCTCGGCTATCTTTTCTTCGCTTCAGTGATGAGCAGCCTGTTTGGCCCTGAAGTCTTCGGCTGCCTTTAGGGCAGCCACATTGCTAGCCTGGACTTGTTCCTTGGCTTGGGCAAGTTCCACCCTCAGGGCCTCAATGGCCGCAGCCTCGCCTGCAGCTACATCATATCATATTAATATTACAATCCTCTTCATATTTCCTAAAATAAATGAGGAAAAAACGAGCGCATACTCTATGACTCGTCAAGCCGCTTATTTACAAGCGTGATGTCGGTATCCACCACATCAATCTGTCGCCTCAGTTCGTCAACTTCAGTATTCTGGTCTATCGCCGGACTCTTAGCCACATGCGCATGAATGCAGTACGATCATTACCTGAGAGTGTGATCCTCTGTTTGCCGCCTAGGGCTGGCAACCAGAGTCTCAGGGGCTACTATCTACACGGAGCACACCTAGCGCGTGCGGAACAATCAAAAATTAAGTATTTTATCGCATACCTCAAAGCCTTTGAGCAAACTTCCAAAAGCTTCATTTAACCCGCTTGTGGCGGAAGAAATTTTCTCTAACACCGTACCCATTAGCGTACGGTGACCCTCTGAGAGAGCAGCTTGCTCTAGGAGGCCCGTCAGCGTGTTTGGCCGGGCACCGGACTGTTCCGGAACCTTCTCATTGCCCTCCAAGGGAGTCGAACGCGCCATGCTCGGGGCGGCCGAAGTGTCAGCTTCCAGCCTCAGCGGATCTGGGCTCTTCCGTGACGACACCTCAGGGTCGCCTGCCCCATGGGATGAGAGGCAGGTTGAGTTTCACTTTCCATCATCTCCGGAAGAAGATCCCCTGAAGACGAACCCTGTTGAGACGAGCTACTAGCCAAATTGCAAAAAATATATCCTCGTTATTTTTCTCAGAGGAAACAGCAATAGCTTCTTGTTTATCATTAACTTACAACTCGGTGGAGGGCTGGCCCGTTTGCGGGCACGATGCGGTGAGGATGCCCTTCGGGGCAGGGCCCCTTGGTGAAGCTTTCTTCCCTTGCTTAGGCACCTCCATATCCAAATCTTCGGAGGCAGCCCTTTTCTTCCTGCGAGGGGAGGGAACCTTAGAAGAACCTCCCCGATTATCCTCCTTCATGGAGATAGTAATTCCACCGGTTTGGATGTGCAACGTGTGGAGTTCGGCTCCTTTATTCTTCTCTTCCCCTTTCCCCGAGGGCACTTGGCTCAATGCGCGCTTAAGCATCCTGGCTACTGCAGGACTAGGCGAGCCTTCGGGAAGTGGGGCCGTACACCTGATTCTCTCCGCCTTGCTGAGCCAATCCTGGCCGCGGATGAGTTCTCAGAACAATGTTGTGTTAAACATATGGAAAGTGTTCGGTTACAGGGTTATTTACTTGGGTATTTGGGTGGTGGCAGCTCATGCCCGCATCCTTGGTGGTGTCCGGACACCTCACTTGTGGTCCGAAGAATAACTTATACATCCCTTCGAGCATCATGCCGAAGAAGTGCTGAATGGTTCGCGGACCTTCCGGATTGAACTCCCACATCCGGAGAGGCCGACGCTTGCACGGCAGGATCTGCCAAACCAGCATTACCTAAATGATTCTGACAAGATCGATATCCCTCTCAAGAAGCTCCCAAATATGGCTCTGCAATGTTGGTACATCATTAGCAGGCCCCCAGTCCAGTCCCACATTGGTCCACGACGCTAGTTGAGGCGGAGGACCCGAGTGGAAGGCAGGGGCAGCCGCCCACGTTGTGCCTTGGGGAGCAGTGACGTAGAACCACCTCCGTTGCCACAGATCGGACACCTCCGGGAAGGAACCTTCTGGCCATGGAACATCGGCGTTTCTGCTTATCAAGGAACCTCCGCACTCTGCGTGTCGCCCCTCAATCATCTTCGACTTCACATTGAAGGTCTTGAGCCATAGGCCGAAGTGTGCGGTGATGTGGAGGAAGGCTTCACACACGACGATATACAACGAGATGTGGAGGATGGAATCCGGGGCTAGATTGTGAAAATCTAGCCTGTAGTAGAACATGAGCCCTCTCACGAAGGGATCAAGAGTCAAGCCCAAGCCTCGGAGGAAGTGAGAAATAAATACGACACTCTCGTTGGGTTCGGGAGTGGGGATGATCTGCTCAGGGGGCGGGTAGCCTGTGCTTGACATCGGCGCTCAAATATCCGGCCTCCCTGAGCTTCACAATGTCCTCCTCTATGACAGAGGAGGCCATCCACCTACCTTGAAGGTTGGATCCGGACATGATTGAAGATCCGAAGTACCTAAGCTTGAGCTTCGGATGTTGGAGCTCGAGAGGCAGGAAAGCGCAAGCATGGTAAGAAAGGGATAGGCCTTGACCCCTCTATAAAAGGTGAGGATATCAAGCGTCCCTAATGTTAACGTTTGGGACTTGCCTAAAAACACGGAGTCACGCCGACCGGCGTGATGGGGTTACCCATACCCGTTGAGGGAGTCCTGGACTAGGGGGTGTCCGGATAGCCGGACTATCATCATCGGCCGGACTCCAAGACTATGAAGATACAAGATTGAAGACTTCGTCCCGTGTCCGGATGGGACTTTCCTTGGCGTGGAAGGCACGCTTGGCGATACAGATATGTAGATCTCCTACCATTGTAACCGACTCTATGTAACCCTAGCCCTCTCCGGTGTCTATATAAACCGGATGGCTTTAGTCCGTAGGATGAACAACCATTACAACAATCATACCATAGGCTAGCTTCTAGGGTTTAGCCTCCTTGATCTCGTGGTAGATCTACTCTTTTAATACCCACATCATCAATATCAATCGAGCAGGACGTAGGGTTTTACCTCCATCAAGAGGGCCCAAACCTGGTAAAACATCGTGTCCCTTGTCGCCTGTTACCATCCGCCTAGACGCACAGTTCGGGACCCCCTACCCGAGATCCACCGGTTTTGACACCGACATTGGTGCTTTCATTGAGAGTTCCTCTGTGTCGTCACCGATAGGCTTGATGGCTTCTTCAATCAACAACAACGCAGTCTAGGGTGAGACTTTTCTCCCCGGATAGATCTTCGTGTTCGGCGGCTTTGCACTGCGGGCCAATTCGCTTGGCCATCTAGAGCAGATCGAAAGCTACGCCCCTGGCCAACAGGTCAAGTTTGGAAGCCTAAACTTTACTGCCGACATCCGCGCAGACTTGATCTTCGACGGAGTCGAGCCACAGCCGAGCGCGCCGCACTGTCGCGACGGGCATGATTTAGCTCTGCCACCGGACAGTACCCTGGAGGCCGCACACGAGTCCGCTCTGACCTATAGTTCGGAGCCGACCGCGCAGATCGAGGACAGGTGGCTGGACACCGCCTCGGGGGCTGCAACTTCTACGGTGATGGAGCCGGATACTGACCTTGTCCTTTGCAAAGCTCGTGACTCCGAGGTGCCGGACTCCTTGCCGGACTCCAAACCTCCCGCGCCCCTGCCAATCGAATCCGATTGGGCGCCGATCATGGAGTTCACCGCTGCGGACATCTTTCAACACTCACCCTTTGGCGACATCCTGAATTCGCTAAAGCATCTCTCATTATCTGGAGAGCCCTGGCCGGACTGTGGCCAGGATGGTTGGGATGCTGACGACGAAGAAATTCGAAACCCACCCACCACCCACTTTGTAGCCACTGTCGACGATCTAACCGACATGCTAGACTACAACTCCGAAGACATCGACGGTATGGACGACGATGCCGGAGACGACCAAGAGCCAGCGCCTATCGGGCACTGGAAGGCCACCTCGTCATATGACATATACATGGTGGACACCCCAAAGGAAGGGAATGGTGAAGGAACAACAGAGGAAGATCCCTCCAAGAAACAGCCGAAGCGCCGACGTCAGCGGCGCCACTCTAAATCCTGCCACAGCAAGAATGGCGATTCCGGCACCGGAGATAACAATACCCCAGACAGTGCCGAAGACAACCCCCTCCAGCAAGATTTAGCGCAGGAAGACGGAGATGCCAGCTCACACAAGAGGGCGGCAGACAAAGAGGTAGAGGATGATAATTACATGCCTCCCTCTGAAGACGAGGCAAGCCTCGATGACGACGAATTTATCGTGCCTGAGGATCCCGTCGAACAAGAGCGTTTTAAACGCAGGCTTATGGCCACGGCCAACAGCCTCAAGAAAAAGCAGCAGCAGCTTAGAGCTGATCAAGATCTGCTAGCCGACAGATGGACGGAAGTCCTGGCGGCCGAAGAGCATGATCTCGAACGCCCCTCCAAAAGCTACCCCAAACGCAAGTTGCTCCCCCGATTAGAGGAGGAGGCATATAAACCTGCGTCACCAGAGCACAATACGGCTAACAGGCCACCTCGTGGCCGCGACAGAGAGGCTTCTAGTCCCTTCACTAGAACCGTGCCCCGGTATCGCCCGAACAGCACACGGCCACAGGGGAACGCTCCGGACTTGCGAGAAATATTGGAGGATAAGTCAAGGCAATCAAGATCGATCTACGGATCGCGTGGGCGCCCCACGACCCACAACGACTACCATCGTGCTGGATACAGTAAGTCCGGCCGGGCCGAGCACATCAGACAAAACTCCTTGGAGCTTCATCGAGATATAGCCCAATACAGAGGCGCCGCACACCCACTATGCTTCACAGACGAAGTAATGGATCATCAAATCTCCGAAGGGTCTAAACCCGTAAATATCGAATCATACGATGGCACAACAGACCCCACGGTTTGGATCGAAGACTATCTTCTTCATATCCACATGGCCCGCGGCGATGATCTTCATGCCATCAAATACCTCCCACTCAAGCTCAAAGGACCAGCTTGGCATTGGCTTAATAGCTTGCCAGCAGAATCAATCGGATGTTGGGAGGACCTGGAAGCCGCATTCCTTGATAACTTCCAGGGCACGTATGTGCGACCACCAGATGCTGATGACCTAAGCCACATAATTCAGCAACCAGACGAATCGGCCAGACAATTCTGGACACGGTTCTTAACGAAGAAAAACCAAATCGTCGACTGTCCGGACGCTGAGGCCCTCGCAGCCTTCAAACATAACATCCGCGATAAGTGGCTCGCCCGGCACCTGGGGCAGGAAAAGCTGAAATCCATGGCAGCCCTCACATCACTCATGACCCGCTTCTGCGCGGGAGAGGACAGCTGGCTAGCTCGCAGCAACAACCTCAGCAAAAAATCCGGCAGTCCGGATACCAGGGATCGTAATGGCAGGCCACGTCGCAGCAAAAATAAACGCCACATTAACGGCGACAACAACGAGGATACGACAGTCAACGCCGGATTCAGAGGCTCCAAACCCGGTCAACGGAAGAAGCCATTCAAAAGAACTACTGCGGGTCCGTCCTATTTGGACCGAATACTCGACCGCTCTTGCCAGATACATGGCACCCACGAAAAGCCAGCCAATCACACCAACAGGGATTGTTGGGTATTCAAGCAGGAATGCAAGTTAATTGCCGAAAACAATGACAAGGGGCTGCATAGCGACGACGAGGAGGAGACCCGGCCGCCGAACAGCAGAGGACAGAAGGGGTTCCCCCACAAGTGCGGAGGGTAAACATGATATACGCAACCCACATACCCAAGAGGGAGCGGAAGCGTGCACTTAGGGACGTATATGCGATGGAGCCAGTCGCCCCAAAGTTCAATCCATGGTCCTCTTGCCCGATCACTTTCGATCGAAGGGACCACCCCACCAGTATCCGCCATGGCGGGTTCGCCGCATTGGTTTTAGACCCAATCGTCGATGGATTTCACCTCACCAGAGTCCTGATGGATGGCGGCAGCAGCCTAAACCTGCTTTATCAGGACACAGTGCGCAAAATGGGCATAGACCCCTCAAGGATTAAACCAACAAAGACGACCTTTAAAGGCGTCATACCAGGAGTAGAGGCCAACTGTACGGGCTCAGTCACACTGGAAGTGGTCTTCGGATCCCCGGATAACTTCCAAAGCAAGGAATTAATCTTCGACATAATTCCGTTCCGCAGTGGCTATCATGCTTTGCTCGGACGGACCGCGTTTGCAAAGTTCAACGCAGTACCGCACTATGCATACCTCAAGCTTAAGATGCCAGGCCCTCGAGGAGTCATCACGGTCAACGGGAACACTGAGCCCTCTCTCCGAACGAAGGAACATACAGCAGCCCTCGCAGTAGAAGTACAATATAGCCTCTCAAGGCAATTCTTGAGTCCGGCCGTTAAGCGATCGGACACGGCCAAGCGCGCCCGAAGTAACCTACAACAAGACCACCTGGCGCGTTCCGAGCACGTGCAGCAATGCGGCCCCAACCCCAGCCCTTGCAAGATTGCACGACTGGTCCTTCGTGTACATCATTACGCTCTGGAGATACCATGGGCATAGGGGAAGGGGCACGACCACGACAGGCCCAGAATGCGGCTCAACCACATCAGGGGCTCCCAAGTGTGTCATTTTCCTTCTTTTTCTTTTATTACTTCTTCTTACCTACAGGACTCCGTTCACCAGAGGCCTTGTCCGGCAGTAGACCGGCCGAACTCACGATGCAACAGCCAGGGAAGGAAAAAGGCTGCGACGAATACTCAGGTGGTCTCCCTTACGAGCATTAACTCTACCTTATAAGCCACTCCGCAGCCTACCCCTGGAGGGGGACATGTTTAATAGTCCTGTTCCTTGCTTATCACACTATTTGTATCGTTCTGCATTCGTAGCAGTACCTTTTGAATAAAACAATGCAACACCTTCTTGCTTCTAATTGCATTTCTTTCTTATACATGTGTTCATTTACGGCATGTTGCATCCGTACACTTTGGTACGGCTAAAAACACCAGGGGCTTAGGTTCCCCACATCTTGGTGTGATAAGTCCGAACACTTTCACAAGTGCGGCACCCTGAACTTATAGCATTATATGCATCAGCTCCGAATCATGTCTTGGGTCAATAGTTGGGTTTGCCTGGCTCCCATGTTTTGGTACCTTACGTTCCATTATATCGGCTAAGGTAGCATTGGGAGAACCACTGCGATTGCGCCCCAGTTGAGCTGGGTTAATGCCTCAGTGGAGAAAGCTAAAACTGACTATCATGATGAGGCGAGAGCCGGTCGCTGTTCGAGAGGTTTCTCGAGTCCCTAAAGACTTATGCCGCTTAGAGCGAGGAGCCGACTAACTGTCCGGCCCAGGCGTGGATAGCGCCCCAAATTCGGCCTTCCGAACACTAGGGGCTTCGCCGAAATTTAAAATTATAGAATTCTATGGCTAAGTGAGAGTGTTCAAGCATTATAAGTCCGGTTGCCTAGTTCGTTGTGTTGAGCGCCTCCCTAGATGGACCCAAATATGGGAACAAGAGTGCTCAAATTTATCCCGAACACCCCAGCACTCGTGGCATGGGGGCTGAAGCCAACGACTTGCCATCTCTCAGATTTGATAAACAACCGAACAGAAGGTAATATTTTAAATAAACAAGCGTTGCTTAGCGCATATGAACAAAGTTTTCTGCGCACAGGATAACAAAATATGAGTCTACTCAAATATTACATTATTGGGGCACACACCCGCAATAGTGCGGGCACCCTTCAGGACACTCTTGTAATACATCTCCGGCGTGCGATACTCCTTGCCCGGCGGTGGCGCGTCCGTCACAAGCTTCTCAGCATCCATCTTGCCCCAGTGCACCTTAGCACGGGCAAGGGCCCGAAGGGCACCTTCAATACAGACGGATCGCTTGATGACGTCCACCCATGGACACGCATCCACTAACCGCCGCACCAGGCCGAAGTAGCTCCCAGGCATGGCCTCATTGGGCCACAGCCGAACTATGAGGCCCTTCATGGCCTGTTCGGCCACCTTGTGGAGCTCGACCAGCTGCTTCAGCTGGTCACTAAGGGGCACCGGATGTCCGGCCTCAGCATACTGAGACCAGAAGACCTTCTCCGTCGAGCTCCCCTCCTCGGCCTGGTAGAAAGCGGCAGCTTCAGACACGCTGCGGGGCAGATCTGCGAACGCTCCTGGAGAGCTCCGAATTCGGGTAAGTAACAGGTAATTTACATTCACATGCTTGCTTTGCATGAAAAATGCCTTACCCGACACTATTTTCTTCAACGCCTCAATCTCCTGAAGGGCCTTGTAGGCTTCGGCCTTAGCGGCTTTGGCGCTTTCAAGAGCCGATGCAAGCTCGGACTCTCGAGTTTTCGAGTCATGCTCCAAACTCTCATGTTTTTCCATGAGAGCTTGGAGCTCTTGCTGCACCTCCGCCACCCGCGCCTCGTGCCTTTCTCGGTCGGTGCGCTCCGCGGCCGCGTTACATTCAGCCATGGACACCGCCTCTTTCAGGGCTGCCACCTCGTCTGTGGCCCCTGCAATACCCACGTTATCCTTGTCATTTTTCTCGCAACCAAATCCTTTTCTATCAGGTACATTTTTAATAAGGTGCTACTCACCTTCTTTGTCCTCGAGCTGCTTCTTGGCACGGCCGAGCTCGTTCTCGGACCGCTTGAGGTTTTGCTTTAAAGCATTGACCTCCGCAGTCAATGCGGCGGAGGTCAGCAGCGTAGCCTGCAATCCCATATTGACATATTTTTTAGGACTCCTGCGTGTATCTTTTTAGATCCCCAGTCCGGCTTTTCTTTCCGAACACCGAACCGAGCATTAGGGGCTACTATATATGCGGTACTATTTTACATATATTAAACATTCTTACCTCGAAGCTTGATAGAAGGCTGCTGCAGGCTTCGGTCAGCCCGCTTTTGGCGAGCTGGACCTTCTGAATCACCGCACTCATGATAGTGCGGTGTCCTTCCTCGATGGAAGCGCCATTGAGCGCGTCCAACAAGTTATCTGGCGCCTCCGGTTGGACGGAGGACGCCGGCGCCACGGTCTTGCCCTTCTTACAAAGGGGCCGCCTGCCGGACTTCGGAACCACTGCGGGTTCCGGTGTGGAGTCCAGCGCGAAGTCTGGGAGGTCGCCCTATGCCACCTCCGGGTCCTCCTCCTCCGGATGGGCCCCTCTCTGGGATCCCACCTCGACGTCGTCAGTGTCGCGGGGAGAGGAGGCGGTTGGAAGTGAGGTGCTGTTCACATCCGACGAACCCAAGGACCCGCTCGACGAAGCGGGAAGATCGCCCTTGGGCGGACTACATGGTTGTATGCGGCGTTATAAAGACACCAAGTGGCAAAAATAAAAATCATGAAGTCATTCAGGAGACCGGATACTTAAGATTTCGCCAGGGGCTTGGCCCTTGAAGGCCAATCCTCGTCGCCGTCGCCGGCGTTGGCGGAACAGTCCGGGGGAAGAGTCTTTCCCCTCTTGGACCCTTCGGCCTCCCCAGCCGGGGAGGCCTTCCTTTTCTTCCCTTCCCCCGCTGGGGAAGGGCCCTTTTTCTTTTCCTCCTCCTCGGGGGAGGAGTCCGCCTCGGAGTCATCGGACACCTGAAAACGGGAACTCTTTCGAGTACCCGTGGCCTCCTTCTTGGCCTTCTTCTCCGGCACCACATGGGGTGCCGGAACCAGCAGCCCCGCTAGATGGGCATCTACTGGGTCTTCTGGTAAGGGAGACGGACAGATAGTCTGCTTAGCCTTCTTCAGCCAGTCCTGTCAAAGGAAAGGGGAGATTAGATCCCGCATAGGGTCAAACTATGAAAAACAAGTTCCCCGTAGAGGGTAGAATCACTTACCTCGTCAGCCGGACGCTGCGAGCGAAATCCGCGATCTTCAGTAGCGGATGCGGGAGCTTCGACGCCCTTGAAAATCACCTTCCAGGCATCTTCGTACCTAGTGTCGAAGAGCCTACTCAAGGTTTGGTGCTGTGCCAGATTGAACTCCCATAATTTAAAGGCCCGTTGTTGGCACGGGAGAATCCGGCGGATGAGCATGACTTGGACCACGTTGACAAGCTTGAGCTTCTTGTTCACCAGCTTCTGGACGCAGGCTTGGGGTCCGGTCAGCTCCTCCGAATCACCCCAAGTCAGGCCACTCTCCTTCCAAGAGGTGAGCCGCGTGGGGATTCCAGATCTGAATTCGGGGGCCGCTACCCATTTAGGGTCATGCGGCTCGGTGATGTAGAACCACCCCGATTGCCATCCCTTGATGGTTTCCACGAAGGCGCCCTCGAGCCAGATGACGTTGGGTATCTTACCCACCTTGGCACCTCCGCACTCCGCCTGATTCCCCTTCACTACCTTCGGCTTGACATTGAAGGTCTTGAGCCACAAGCCGAAGTGGGGCTGGATGCAGAGGAAGGCCTTGCACACGATAATAAACGCCGAGATGTTGAGGATGAAGTTTGGCGCCAGATGATGGAAATCTAGGCCATAGTAGAACATGAGCCCTCGGACAAAGGGGTGAAGTGGAAAGCCCAGTCCGTGGAGGAAATGGGGAAGGAAAACCACCCTCTCATAGGGCCTGGGGGTGGGGATGAGCTGCCCCTTGTCGGGGAGACGGTGCGCGATGTCGCTGGACAGGTATCCGGCGCCGCGCAGCCTTTCGATGTGCCCCTCCGTGACGGAGGAGGCCATCCACTTGCCTCTCGCTCCGGACATGGCTGGAGAAGGTCGAGGTGAGATTTGCGGGCTTGGGCGCTGGAGCTCAAGTGTGCAGAGATGGATAAGCAAAGGAGGAAGAAGGCGTAGGTAAGGAGGTGGATCCTTATCCCTTATATATGGGCGGACGACGACTATGCGTCCCCACTGGCCTGGTAAAACTCGCTTATCTCCCAAGCGCCACAATCAATGGCGCAGTTGGGTTACCCACGTCCGTATTGATGAGAATCCTGGAATAAGGGGAACATGATCTCTGCTTCGACAAGACATGCCAAGGAAACCGCTTCGCTAAACGCGCTGAGGTGGTATAATAAAAACGAATCAAGTAATGGCTTGGTAGTGGTGTGACATCACGCCACGAAATACGTCAGCAGATTGAGCTTGTGTAAATATTATTCTCTCTACGGTGGAATGTGGAATTTATTTTGCAGAGCCGGAAACTATCCTAGTGTTCACAATCTAATACAAACTATTCGGAGAAGGAACCCGCCTTGCAATGCCGACGACAATATGCGCGCCGGACTCATCGTCATTGAAGCCTGGTTCAGGGGCTACTGAGGGAGTCCTGGACTAGGGGGTGTCTGGATAGCCGGACTATCATCATCGGCCGGACTCCAAGACTATGAAGATACAAGATTGAAGACTTCGTCCCGTGTCCGGATGGGACTTTCCTTGGAGTGGAAGGCAAGCTTGGCGATACGGATATGTAGATCTCCTACCATTGTAACCGACTCTATGTAACCCTAGCCCTCTCCGGTGTCTATATAAACCGGATGGCGTTAGTCCGTAGGATGAACAACCATTACAACAATCATACCATAGGCTAGCTTCTAGGGTTTAGCCTCCTTGATCTCATGGTAGATCTACTCTTGTAATACCCACATCATCAATATCAATCGAGCAGGATGTAGGGTTTTACCTCCATCAAGAGGGCCCGAACCTGGGTAAAACATCGTGTCCCTTGTCTCCTGTTACCATCCGCCTAGACGCACAGTTCGGGACCCCCTACCCGAGATCCGCCGGTTTTGACACCGACACCCGTATTGATGAGGATCCCGCGATAAGAGGGACATGATCTCTGCTTCGACAAGATGTGCCAAAGAAACCACCTCTTTATGTGTGCGGTAGCTGGTTGTAAAAAACGGTTCAAATAAGTCCGGGCTGTGGCGTGATGTCACGCTACGGAGGGTTGTCAGCAGATTAGGTTCGTGGATTATTGTTCTCTCTACGGTGGTATGTGAAAATTTTCTTGCAGAGCCGGCCACGATCCTTGTGTTCGAAAGTTACCTTGAAGTATTCAAAGATGGAACCCGCCTTGCAATGCCGAAGACAATCTGCGCATTGGACTCATCGTCATTGAAGCCTGGTTCAGGGGCTACAAAGGGATTCCTGGATAAGGGGGTATCCGGACAGCCGAACTATGTACTTTGGCCGGACTGTTGGACTATGAAGATACAAGATTGAAGACTTTGTCCCGTGTCCGGATGGGACTCTCCTTTGCGTGGAAGGCAAGACTTGGTGATTCGGATGCAGATCTCCTTCTCTGTAACCGACTCTGTGTAACCCTAGCCCCCTCTGGTGTCAATATAAACCGGAGGGTTTAGCCCGTAGGACAACAACAAACATACCATAGGCTAGCTTCTAGGGTTTAGCCTATACGATTTCGTGGTAGATCAACTCTTGTAATACTCATATCATCAAGATCAATCAAGCAGGAAGTAGGGTATTACCTCCATCGAGAGGGCCCGAACCTGGGTAAAACATTGTGTCCGCAGTCTCTTGTTACCATTATCCTTAGACGCACAGTTCGGGACCCCCTACCCGAGATCCGCTGGTTTTGACACCGACAGTGGGGCCTCCAGCCTCACCCCAAACACGAAGCCAGTCAGCCTCCACGGACGCCCCAGCGGTAGCGCCAGGAAGCAGTGAGGCACTCGCCAGCGCCGCAGACGTCGGTCGCGCCCCACCGCACGGAGACGATAGTGCACCGGGGAAGGGAGTGCCTAGGCCACCTGCCCAAAGTCCCCACCCAACACCGGAGGGACGGCCACCAAAGGCACCCCAGGTGAAGAGGGCTCCGAGGCCACCTACCCCGAGCCCGCTCCCGACGGCAAAGCCGCCACTTGTAGAGCCGACAATGCAATGGGAGAAGAGGATTCCAAGGCCACCTGCCCCGGGCCCCCTCCCAGCGGTAAGACCGCCACCGCCGAGACCTCGTCCACCACAGGAGGTGCAAAGGACACGGGTGCCACCTGCCCCGAGTCCCCTTTAGAAGGCGGCACCGCCCCCTGTAACACCTGCACCTCGACAGGAGAAGAGAGAGAGAGAGCTGAGGCCACCTGCCCCTGGTCCCCTCCCGAAGAAAAAACCTCCATCACCGGAACCTCGTCCTGAGGAGAGACCACCTCCTCCTCTCCCCTGACCGAGACCATCGAGGCCCCAGGAGCGGGGCTCAGAGCATCCTCAAAAACCAAAGCAGGCAGCGCGAGCTCAAAAGCCTCGTCAGACTCCACCCGATCACTCCAAAGCCTCGGGGGTGCAGAAGCAGGCTCGAAAGACCCAAATATCAGCGAAGTTGTGGGCACCGAGGAAGGTGGAACTGCCCCATCCTCGGTCAACGTACACACAGACCCCGGTCCCTTGGAAAACTCTCATCCAGTATCATCAACCGTGTCTCCTTCGCTCCCACACTATCATCTCCCTCGTGCATATCAACATCAGTCCCGTTAGCCGCCTCGGCCAACAGGCTCTCATCCTCAAACTCGATCACAAGGTTATAAATCTGTCCTCGATATGTCCACTTGACGACCTTGGGCACGTACTCAATGTCCAAAATACTAACTAGTAGACGAGCTATCCCGTGAGCTCTGGTAAAATCCATATCCACTCGCTCAGTCTTCCCCATCATAATGCCCAAGCTAGCCATGACCCTAGCATCCTGCATGGGCTTTGAGGGAGCCCCGGAACAACGCAGCCATGCCTAAGTAAGCGGCTTACCCTGAGGCTCCACCTGCTTCCACTCATGGAACTCAAGGATGCAATCTGTACCCGGCACTTTGCACATCCCAAAACTCACAATATAATATGACTATATTTCCTCTCTTCTCTCTTATTCCTTCTCCTCCCACCCAGTTAGTTTTTTTAATTATTTGTTGTCAATTTTCTTATCAAGATTCTGAATAAAGAAATTTCAAAATTGCTCGCATCAAAGATAAATCTCGAGAAAATCGATTATTTTAGACTGGCGAAGCAAATTAAAAGATGAGATAATACCTTGATAAAAATATTTGCAGATCCACTGTTGTGACTGCTTGGATCACTGTTTGAGTACACTGCCCAAATGAGCATGCTGTTCACTGGAGCACAGTTCAACACTTGCAGTGCACTTGAAGTTATCAAATGGATATTATCAAAAAGCATGCACAAGTAGCCAAAGCTAATGATAAATGAAATGAAGAATAATATAGAACAATTATGATGCTGTTAGTACAACTTCCAAACAATCCTCAAAATTTGAAGTCTAAAATCATGAAATGAAGCCGTGGAAGAATATGTAAACTACGGTAGGTAAAAAAATTATCATGGGATTGGTTATGCATGCATGCGATGCTGGATTATGTAGAGACCAAAATATGTACTGAAGCATCCTCTTCTAGTACCAACTATTCCTCACCGACAGCTATGGAGGTCGTTGGAGTGACCGGAGACGTCACTCACGGTGGACTGCAGTTCCAACCTCGCTGCTCACCTGCAACTTGTTGGACCAACCTTGTGACTTCTCTATATCCCTCACCACACCACCACCTCCACACTCTGCATCTCATGTCTTCCCCACCACTTGGGTTTCCTCCACTTTTGACTTCCAAGCATCTTTGCCGCTGCCTAAGCTACTCCCAACGTCGAGCACCCCTCTGACCCCCTCCACTTCCACCGCAGAGTGCCGCTACCCTGCCCCATTGACCACGCCGTTCCTGGTCTTCCACATGCCGAAAACCTCCGCAATGGATCATCATGCAGCCGTGGGCAAGGCGTGTAGCAGTGGATGTGGGCCGGTGTGGGCATCGGCGGGGAGGCCTCCATAATGCTAGGGTTAGGGTTTCAGAAATGATAAATTTGAAACGTTCGATTTTAAGCATGGCAACCTGAACGTTTTTCATGGCAACTTTAGTTTATGCGAGGTTGGCAAACATGGCATTTTTTTTGGCGAAATGATGAACTAGGATAAAGTTGCCACCTCGCGTCAACTAAAGTTGCTAGGATGAAATGCTTAAAATCTGAATGTTCGAAATTTATCGGGGTCCAAGGGTTTTGGTTCGATTAAAGATGGGTTTGGTTTCTACACCCTTGGAGCAGGGGGAGGGGGGGAGGGGGAGGAGGTAAAGGAGCACTAATGCCGATGAAACACCGTTGGATCATCTTATTATATTAGAGTGAGGCTCCCCTATTTATTTCATATTTTTTACTTACTTTTAAACTGTTAAATGTTTAGCAAGACTTAACTAGTTCTGTGGCAAGCTATGATAGACACAATTTTACCTATATATATTAGTGATATCTTTTGGCCTTTTGCATTCTAGTCTCTTGGCATCCTCTTGTAGCCTTTTGGCATCTTCATGTATGTATATATATGCTAGCCATGGCTTCCCAATAATACAAGTTGCTACTCTCAACAGTGTCTATGTTGCGATAGCTTGAATCATATTCAGTATCCTGAGTTGTTTTTTCAGAGACACAAAACTAGATTTGTCGTGAGCTATTTTTTCAGAAGCATGAAACAAGATTTATCTGAAGAACAAGTCATAGATGCTCACCTGCATTTCCAACCTCCCGTTGCCTGATACGGCCCTGTGTTTGCATCTCCATGACCACCATTCTGTGCATCACCGACTCGAACGCCATGCGGGAAGAGATCAAACACGCCACCATCTACCACTTCAGATATAGAGGGGGGTGGGGGGTGGGGGAGGGTGCATGGGATATGAACAGATGATCAAGGAGTGGTACGAATAGAGGTGGTTCCCTGCTAGAATCAATGGAGTAGATGTACACTAACCATGGGCTTGCTTTAGTTTCCAGATCAGCGACGATTGATGCCAGAATTTCTAGACCATGAACAGCCGCAGGTCCCTCGACTACTTTGGTCGGAGAGGCATGGCCATGGATAGAATCGACGCGTCCCGACACTATGTCATATCCGATGACAGAGTCTGTGGATTCTACCTACGATGAACAGTACAGTAGAGATCTAGACCCAGATGCGTTTCAAACAATTCCAGACTACCACACTTACTGTTCAGCTAGCCTAGTAACCGTGAGCCTCAATTACTTTTTCCCCTCTCGCTAGGGTTTCGTCTTCCTCTCGCCGCCACTGGCGATGTAGAGAAAAACTTGTCCTTCACCGCCGCTCATCTGATCTCTTCCGCTCGGGCTGACATCGGGGCTGTCTAGCACTGCTACCCGGCCTTGGTGGGGGTTTAGGTGTTCCCGGTGGCGTTAGGGTTTTTGCTCTGATCTGGCGGCAAGGGAGTAGCGAGATCAGATCCGAGGTCTTTGACGATGGCAAAGCAAGGCACTCTAGGCGCGTCCGGGAGCAAGGTGAAGGGGAAGCTTGAGGATCTCATGGAGGAACTCGCCCTAAAAGAAGATGACCTAGAGGACGCCGTCTTCGAGGAGGACGACACGCCATCGGAGGAGGATCTCTAGTGGATGATCCTAGTTCGTGTTCACATTGACAAAACCTTCAGCACCTACTGGTTCTTCCGCAACATGAGGTCAGCCTGGGATCAAATGAGAAAGGTCAAGATCAAAACCCTAGAAGAGAATCTATTCATCATGCAGTTTGAGTGCCTAGGGGACTGGGAAAGAGTTACACTTGGGGGGGCCATGGCACTTTCGGGGAAACCCTGTGATCATTGAACCTTATGATGGTTACTCCAAACCCACATCCATTGAGCTTTTTAAGTCTGAAATTTGGGCGAGAATTCTTGACCTCCCCATTGCATACCACGAAAAGGTGAAGGCCTTGGCAGCAAAGATCAGTGAGTTTGTGGAGTTAGAGCCATCATCTTTGATTTTGAAGGGAACTTCTATAGAGTGAGAATTCGCCTGGATGTTCGTAAGCAGCTGGAGAAAGCGACATCCATCGTCCGGGGTGGCCAGAGAGAGATATTTGCGGTAAAATATGAGCGGCTCCCGGATTGGTGCCAGGTTTGTGGTATGATGGGCCATGAATTCAAGGAACATGGCGATGGTGTGCACCCTCTCTCGGCCCTGGTTTTCAAGAATTTGAGGGCACCTACTACTATGACATGGGGCTCTAAACGTCGCAATAATGGGCAAAAAACTAGGGGTCAAGAGGGAGGTGGAGGTGGTTCTGGTCTGAAACCACATGATGATGAAAAGGAGGGTGAGGATACTAATATGGAGGAGAACGATGCTAGTCGCAAAAGGACTGCTGATGAGGTTGTGGATCTGCCCGCACCTTAGCCTGTAGCTCATGCCTAGAGCTTGTTCCTGTGGAGAAAAACAATGGTGGTGCTACAGGTGTCTCGCTTAGCCTCCCACCGAAACAAGACCCAAAACATTCAAGACTGATGCAGCAGTCAGAGAAGACACTGAACTCAAGAGGGAGGAAGAACTCGGCGGGTCTGAAGAATCCTGATGCAAAAACGGCAGCCTCTCGGCGAAGGACCACCGAGCACAATGAGTTGTCTAAGCTGGAACTGCCGGGGACTAGGCAACGCCCCGACAGTTCAAGAGCTGCGAGAAATCGTGTTAAAGTTTGCCCCTAGAGTACTTTGTATCATTGAAACACATATTGGTCAAGAGAGAGCTAAAAACTTATCAAGTACTTTAGGTTTTGATTCTTCTTTTGCTGTTGGTTCCACCGGTCGAAGCTGTGGTTTAGCTTTGTATTGGAACGATGAAATAAAGATCGAGATTTTAGGTTATTCGCAGTATCACATAGATGCGAAGATCTCAGACATGGGAGGAGATCCTTGGAGGCCCTCATGCTTTTACGGAGAGGCACAAACACACCTACGACATAGAACATGGGACACAATGAAAAACCTGTCAGCCCTAAAAAATGCCTTGGGTATGTATAGTGGACTTCAACGAGGTTCTCCGTTATGACGAGCATGAAGGAATTGGCCAGAGGAGTCAAACTCAGATTCAAGGATTTCGTGATGCAGTTGATGTGTGTGGATAAATCGACCTCGGCTTTCAGGGCCGCAATTGGACGTTTGAAAAGAAAGTGACAGGGGGATCATACACGAGAGTAAGACTTTATAGGGCTTTGTGCACGCCTGAGTGGTGTGCTTGGTTCCCGTTAGTGGCTGTGGAGCATCTCACAGCCGCAACTTCTGACCATTCTCCCATCAGTCTGATGCTGGAAGTAAATTGGAGGAATTTAAACCATCTAGAGGTATTCGCCAGGGAGACCCAATCTCTCCATAGCTTTTCTTGTTGGCAGTAGAGGGCCTTTTGTGCCTATTAAAATCTCAGAATGGATCATCCCAACTCGGCGGCATCAAGGTGGCTCCGTCGGCTCCGTCGGTGAACCACCTTTTATTCACGGATGATAGCCTGCTGCTCTTCAAGGCGAGCGTGAATGGAGCAGAAGAAGTGTCACACCTTTTGGATACTTATTGCATGGCCTCGGGTCAAAGGATTAATAGGGACAAATCATCTATTTTCTTCAGTAAAGGATGCCCATAGATTGTTAGAGATGCAGTCAAGGGATGTCTTCAGGTCCCTAATGAATCCTTAACTGACAAATACCTTGGTATGCCCACAGATGTAGGACATTCAAAAAAGGCACTTTTAAACACTTGAGTGATCGCGTGTGGGACAAGGTGAAAGGATGGATGGGCAAGTGCTTGTCTACCAGAGGAAAGGTGGTTTTAACCAAGTCGGTTGCACAAGCTATCCCGGTTTATTCCATGTCCCGTTTCAAGCTCCCTAGAGGTTTATGCGAGCATATAAATTCCATCATCCAGAAATTTTGGTGGGGATGCAAGGAGGGGTAACGGAAGCCGGCGTGTGTCTCATGGGAAGTAATGACAAGGCCTAAGTATTTGGGAGGACTGGGTTTCAGAGACCTGGAACTTTTTAACCTAGCACTTTTAGCTAGGCAGGCTTGGAGGGTGCTACATGATCCATCTTCATTGAGCGCGAGGATTCTCAAGGCATTTTACTTCCCCAACACTGATTTTCTTGCAGCAGAGTTGGGCTCACGTCCATCGTAGATTTGGCAAGCGATATTAGGACGAGACATTCTCAAACAAGGCATCATTTGAAGGATTGGCAATGGACAGTCGACGAACATCTGGGATCATAACTGGATACCCAAGGAGGGATCACTGCGGCCAATACTGTCTTTGGTCCAAGACCCGCCTCAACTTGTCTCCGAGCTACTACTTCCAGTAACTGGCTCCTGGAACGATAACCTCGTTCGGTTGTTGTTCCTGCCAACCGATGCTGAGGCTATTTTGAGGATCCCAGTATGCACGAGTAACATCGACGACTTTTGGGGATGGCATCCAGAGAAGAAGGGACGGTTCTCGGTGAGCTCAGCTTACAAGTTTATGATCAAAACAAAAATCACCAGAAAGAACTGGCTCGAAAGCAGGAGCGGGTCCTCGAGCAATGACAGAGAGGAGCATGACTGGACCTCACTTTGGGCGCTGACAGTACCATCCAAAGTCAGGGTTTTCTTGTGGCGCCTAGCCCGCCACTCTCTTCCAACAACATATGTTCTCACCAGGAGAAATATGGCACTACTAGAAAAACCGCTACTAATGGCGCACCTAATTTGGCCATTAATGGCGCATCACCGGTGCGCCATTACTAGCACGCCATTAGTATAGGCTACGGTGCGCCATTAGTATGCCTCCCAGGGGCCATGTATACCCAGGTGCTTTGGATACTAATGGCGCACCACAACTGGATGCGCCATTAGTAACC
>NC_041391.1:137311642-137364648 GCF_002162155.2 Triticum dicoccoides
AGGGGAGGAGGGAGGAGGGAGGAGGAGGTCGCCGGAGAGGAGGAGGAGGTCACTAGAGAGGAGAAGTATGGTGGAGGAGAGAAGGGAAGATGAAATGAAGAGAGGAGGAGAGGACCAGCCATATATACGGCATACTAATGGCGCACCGCGGGCAGGTGCGCCATTAGTAATTTTTTTTACTTTTTTGATTTATTTTGAATTTTGAAGGCGGGAAGATACTAATGGCGCACCACGGGCAGGTGCGCCATTAGTAATTGTTTTTTTATTTTTTTGACTTATTTTGAATTTTGAAGGAGGGAAGATACTAATGGCGCACCATGGTCAGGTGCGCCATTAGTAACTTTTTTTTTATTTTTTTGACTTATTTTGAATTTTGAAGGCGGGAAGATAGTAATGGCGCACCATGGATAGGTGCGCCATTAGTAAGTTTGAATTTTTTTGATTTTTTTTGCCTCTCTAGATCTTAAAAGCCCCGTATCTTTTTTTCTGTTAGGTTTTTGAGGATTTTGTAAATGTTTAACGGGGTTCCCCCAGTTAAATTTGGATGTAACTTTTCGAGTAGATGATTTTTCATATAAAAAACTTTTTCATCCGAGTTAGTATGCAAAAGTTATGCCCATTTTTACAAATTCTCGCGAGATTTTGCAAATGAATTCAAAATTCATATTTGCAAATTTTCCCAACATCTAGGCCACATATCACATGGGAAACTTATTTTCTTTTATTTTTTTGACATTTTTATCAATTTCTTTTATTTTTTTAAAAACTGAAAAGGCGATCCACAGGGGGGGGTGCATTCGGTGGAAGTGGTGGCCAAGGTTACTAATGGCGCACCGTGGCATGGTGCGCCATTACTAGTTTAACTAGTAATGGAACTAGTAATGGCGCACCACACCCACGGTGCGCCATTAGTAGTTTTGAAAAAAATTCAAAAAAAAGTTTTAAATTTTTTTTACTAATGGCGCACCGTGGGAGTGGTGCGCCATTACTAGTTCAACTAGTAATGGCGCACCACTCCCACGGTGCGCCATTAGTAGTTTTGAACAAAATTTTAAAAAAAATATTTTTACTAATGGCGCACCGTGGATGTGGTGCGCCATTAGTATTTGGACACTAATGGCGCACCAGCACATGGTGCGCCATTAGTATATAGTAATGGCGCACCACATGTCTGGTGCGCCATTAGTGTCAATTCCATCTATAGCCCTTTTCCTAGTAGTGTGGCAACCCGTGATGCTTGTCCGTTGTGTGGTTCTCCTGACTCTAGGTGCCACATGCTGGAGTCATGCATGTCGGCTCGATGCACTTGGGAGTTATCTGATCCTGGTCTGGTTGCGAGGATGGCGGAGAACGAGGAAACCAGTGCTAAGAGCTGGTTGTTCCATTTGAATGAGGTTCTCGATCAAAAGTCCTTTACAACTATGGTTGTGACTCTTTGGGCGATACGGTATGCCAGAAGGAAGGCGATCCACAAGGGCATCTTTCAGTCCCCGATGCACACTTCATCGTTTGTTGCCTCTTACATTAATGAGCTGTAGCAACTTGGAAAATCTAAGGAGCATTGTTGGTGTCAAAACCGGCGGATCTCGGGTAGGGGTTCCCGAACTGTGCATCTAGGCGGATGGTAATAGGAGACAAGGGACATGATGATTGTACCCAGGTTCGGGCCCTCTCGATGGAGGTAAAACCCTACTCCTGCTTGATTAATATTGATGATGTGGGTAGTACAAGAGTAGATCTACCACGAGATCAAAGAGGCTAAACCCTAGAAGCTAGCCTATGGTATGATTGTTGTTTGTCCTACGGACTAAAACCCTCCGGTTTATATAGACACCGGAGAGGGTTAGGGTTACATAGAGTCGGTTACAATGGTAGGAGATCTACATATCCGTATCGCCAAGCTTGCCTTCCATGCCAAGGAAAGTCCCATCCGAACACAGGACGAAGTCTTCAATCTTGTATCTTCACAGTCCAGGATTCCGGCCAACGGTGATAGTTCGGCTATCCGGACACCCCCTAATCCAGGACTCCCTCAGTAGCCCCTGAACCAGGCTTCAATGACGACGAGTCCTGCGTGCATATTGTCTTCGGCATTGCAAGGCGGGTTCCTCCTCCAAATACTTCATAGAAGATTTTGAACACAAGGATAGTGTCCGGCTCTGCAAAATAAGTTCCACATACCACCATAGAGAGAATAATCTTTACACAACTTCAATTTGCTGACGTATTCTGCGGCATGACGTCACACCGCGGCTAAGCCTTTGTTGAAATCATTTTTACTGTCCCACCTCAGCGTGTTTAGCGAGGCGGTTTCCTTGGCACGTCTTCTCAAAGCAGAGATCGTGTCACCTTATTCCGGGATTCTCATCAATACGGGCATGGGTAATCCAACCGCGCCATTGAGTATGGCGCTTGGGAGATAAGCGAGTTTTATCAGGCTAGTGCGGGTGCACAGTTTCGTCCGTCCATATAAGGGGATAAGGATCCACCTTTTTACCTACGCCTTCTTCCTCCTTTGCTTATCCATTTCCGCGCACTCGAGCTCCAGCGCCCAAGTCCGCACATCCCTTCTCAACCTTCTCCAGACATGTCCGGAGCGGGAGGCAAGTGGATGGCCTCCTCCTTTACGGAGGAACAAGTCAAAAAGCTGCGGAAGGCCGAATACTTGTCCAGCGACATCGCGCATCGGCTCCCCGACAAGGGGCAGTTCCTCCCCACCCCCAGGCCCCATGAGAGGGTGGTGTTCCTCACCCACTTCCTCCGCGGACTAGGTTTTGTTCACATCCCTAATTCTGGTCTGACCTATGCTAGCTTCCATGTGAGCATCATGTTTGTATTCAAATGAAACTTGAATTGAGGAATTTTCAAAAGCCTCAGAAAACCTCTAAAAATAACCAACATTTTAATCTTCTGAAATGAGTCCAAGAAAATGTTCCTGTTATTCTATAGAAATATTGGTAAGAGGTAAAATTCAAACCAATACTTTTTGAGGCACAGAAATATTTATTTTGGCCATTTGAATTAATCCAATAACTATTTGATTTGGATTCATATTTAGTATATATTAAATATGACTCCAATAATTCTGGAAGTTTGTGAGTGGCTTTGTATATATTTTAGGAAGCCATATAATAACCTACAGAATTTATTAAAATGATTTAGTTGCTAAACTAAATCAAAACAGAGGAAGAAAAATAGAAAACAAAAAAACAAATGAAAAACCCTCTTACCTGGCCAAACCCATGCCCCGGCCCACCTGGCGGCCCAGCACTGTGCTGGCCCGTGCCAGCCAGCTGCTTCGTCCCCGCCAGGCAGGCAGGGAGGTGACGCCGACGAGTGCGAGCTTGCCACGGCGCCACCTGCTTGCTGCCCGCGCCCCTGGACGTCTGGACGACCTCCACGTCGTCGCCCCGACCCCATGGACCCCTCCATTCACCCCAACTCCTCTCCCTCGCCCGTTCCCCGCCATGGCCGAAACCGCCATGGGCGCGCCGCCGTAACCCCGTGCCCACAGCCACACCCTCGCTCCATCTCTGCCTCCCCGAGCTCCATATAATCTCCAGCTTCATCCTCGACGAGCCAAGCCTCACCGGACGCCCTGCAGCGCCGCCCCCGACGCCTTCTTCTTCCTCGGGTCGCCGAGATCGCCTCCGCCGCCCCGCTCACTCCGGCCCCTCCCCGAGCTCACCGACTCGCTCATCGTGTTCTACGTGAGCTTCTGATCATCCTCCCCCTCTCCGTTCTCTCTCTTGCACGCCATAGCCGCCACGCCCCTCTCGCTCGACTGTGCCCCCGCCTCACTCGCCGCCGACACGACTCCAGCGACCATTTGGTCCGGGCGTCGTGTCCAACATGCTCGCCGCCTCGCGTAGCTGCTGTAGGTGCCACGAACGCGATACCACGGCCACTGCAGCCCCGTAGCCACAAACACCCGAACGCCGGCGCCGCCCTGAGCTTGTTTCCGGCGAGCTCCAGCCGTCCCCGCTGCTGCCGCATGCCTCCCTGGATGCGGGCAAGCCCCAGCTCCCCGCGCGTGCTCTCGGCCGCCCGTTTGGTCGCCGGTGACGCAAACCCGAGCCCCTCCACTGCGTCTGGCCTCGCCGGCGTCATGTCGCTAGTGGGTTGACCCCGCTGACCGTTGACTGGGTGGGCCCAGTTTGACCCCCTGGGTCACTGACGTGTGGGCCACCCTTGTTAATTATTAGTTAGGTTAGTTTAGCGCTAATTAACCTAGATCAGTGGTTAACCTAACACTAACTAACTCTGTTTAGTTAGTTAACTAACCCCTAACAAGTGGGTCCCACAGGTCAGTGTGACCTGGACCAGCCCCGTTGACCGCTGATGTCACCCTGACGCAGTGCTGACGCATTAATTTAATTACTGGAATTATTCTTATATAGGAAATTCCAGAAAATAACTAAAACTTCTAAAAATCATAAAAAATCAACCGTAGCTCCAAATCAAATAAATTGTATATGAAAAATGATCAGAAAAATCCAATCTATCCATCTGCACTGGTTTCATGCATGTTAGAACACATTAAACTTGCTGTTTAGGTGAAACAAGTTAATGCACCATTATGACCTCTTAAAATGGGTTTGCATTTGAATCTTTGGTTCAAATGGACTCATATCAATCTGTTATAGCTTGCATTAGCCAAAACACATTCTTATTGCCATGTCAAGCATGCATCATATTGTGCATTGCATTGATTGTGTTTCTTCTCTGTTTGTCGGTGTTGTTCCCCCTCGGTAGACGTTGTACCGACGTTGTGATCATTGACACCAATGAAGACTCAATGCTATCTTCAGAAGTGCCAGGCAAGCAAAACCCCCTTGTTCATTCCGATGCAATCCCACTCTCTCGCTCCTGCTCTCTTTTACTGCATTAGGACATCAACGATTCATCTGTTACTTGCTGCGGTAGTTGAACCCCTTTATCCTCTGCATGACCTGTCATTGCCACAGTAAATAGATGAAACCCACTAGCATGAGTAGGAGTTGTTTGAGCCCTGTTGTGCCTACTCATTCATGTTCGTTTGTCATGCCTGCTACTGCTTAGAGTTGAGTCAGGTCTGATTCATCGGGGATGAATCAGAGGTGTGTGAACATGTCCTACTGTGTATGAGCTAAGTGTGTGAACATAATTTGGTAAAGGTAGTGGTGAGAGGCCATGTAGGACTACATGGTGGGTTGTCTCATTGAAGCCGTCCTCAGGAATTGAATTCTGTGTTTGTGATCCATGATTCAGCTACTACCATGCATTGGGCCCTAAAATATGACCCCGCTTGACTTCTTATCCACCCTAGTCCTCTGTCCAGGAGTTGCAAGTAGTTTTTGGTGTTTGTAGTTACTGGAGGCCGTGGGCAGCGCTGACCCGCGGGGTGGGCTGTGATGCGGTAGGTACGTGGCATGGTGTACCGGATGCCCGTTAGGTATCTCGGGAACCCTGCACACATTGTTCAGGGCCATATGTGGAAACTTCGGCCGGACTCCCTGCGGATGGAACCTGAATAGGCGATAAACCTGATTAGAGACTTGAGTGTTTAGGTAGGTCGTGGTCTACACCCACGTCGGCTTTCGCTTGAAGTCTGCTGAGCACATCTTGTGTGCAGATGCTAAGTGGTGGAAACATGTATGAAGAAGTACACACCTGCAGGGTTAACATCATCTATTCGAATAGCCGTGTCCGTGGTAAGGACTTCTGGGTTGCCTATAACAGTTCATAGACAAGTGAAAGTGGATACTTTAAAATGCACAAGATAAGCGTGAGTGCTATGGATGGCGTTCTCGTAGGGAGACGGGAGTGGATCCATAGTGGTGTATTGATATGGTGAATATGTGGACTCATGTGCGCCACCTCAAAAGAGTTACTGGCAATCGTAGTGCAGGATAGCCACCGAGTCAAAGCTGGCTTGCTGCAGTTAAACCCCACCATCCTCTTTGTTGATAATGATGCATATGTAGTTAGTTCTGATGTAAGTCTTGCTGGGTACATTTGTACTCACGTTTGCCTATTTTATGTTTTTGCAGAGAGACTTCAGTATCACTAGTAGTTCCGCGTGGACTTCGACGTTTAGCTTGTTACCTTAGCTACGATCTTGTGCCCTCGGCAGGATCTGGTAGTTAGTCAGGCTTCTCAGCCTTTTTCATTTGTAGATGTCTGTACTCAGACATGTTAAGCTTCCGCTTGTGCTTTGACTTGAATGCTCTGAGTGTTGGGCCATGAGACCCATGTTTGTAATATCTCTCTCCTCGGAGCCTATTAAGGAAATACTTGAGTTGTAGAGTCATGTTGTGATGCCATGTTGTATTTGCACATATCGAGCATATTGTGTGTATGTTATTGAAATGCTTGGTATGTGTGGGATCTGACTATCTAGTTGTTCATCCTTAGTAGCCTCTCTTACCGGGAAATGTCTCCTAGTGCTTCCACTGAGCCATGGTAGCTTGCTACTGCTCCGGAACACTTAGGCTGGCCGGCATGTGTCCTTCTTCGTTCCTGTGTCTGTCCCCTTGGGGAAATATCACTCGATGAATACCGGAGTCCTGCTAGCCCAATGCTACAGCCTGGATTCACTCATTGATGACCGACACGTTCGATGCTGGGTCATGGATGCCTGTCTCGGTAAGCTTGTGCCACTTTGGGTTTACGACTAGCCATGTCAGCCCGGGCTCCTTATCATATGGATGCTAGTGACACTATCATATACGTGTGCCAAAAGGCGCAAACGGTCCCGGGCAAAGGTAAGGCGACACCCGTGGGAATACCGTGCGTGAGGCCGCAAAGTGATATGAGGTGTTACATGCTAGATCGATGTGGCATTGAGTTGGGGTCCTGACAGTTTTGGTATCAGAGCTTGACTGCGTGTAGAATTACCAAGCCAAACAGGTCGAAGTTGAGTCTAGAAATGCTTTAGTTATATATAGGGGAATTGATTGTGGGATGGAATGTAAGGCTCTTTTTACTCCTTATACCTTATGCCTTCTGATCCGAGTCATCTTATATTCCCTGCGGGGTTAAGGAACTAGGCTTTCTCTTCTTTCTATCAGGATCACGTGTTACTAATCCGTAGACTTATAGAATTGTTGGATTTAAGCATCGGTTCAGTTCCTACTACTTCCGTGTGTTTATAGTTGGTCTCAGAATCTTGATATTGTGATGATTGAGTGGTTATGCCACCATTTTTGTAGCATGTCTCCAACCTTTTTGAGCATTTACAGCCGTTATGCTGTCCGAGTCACCCCAGGTTTCTAAATAGTCTGATGCATTTGCAAATCCCTTCCTCCTGTTCCTGATGTTCCTTTGGGCCAGGTTAACCACACTAATTAGTGAGTTGAGGTACTCTATTGCCTCGACATATATGTTGGAGCTAATATTATGACCCTAGATGTCTAGAGTATCACCTAGTAATCTAGCCATGTTTTGTGTCCCAGTGTGATCATTTTGGCCATCATCCTTGGAAGCATCCCGTGATGCAATTTAGTTAGTAGGTATTCTATTCCTAGGGTTTTGAACCCGAGATTCACCCTACTTACCTCATGTTGATAGTGTTTGCTAGTTCCTTTAGGATATTAGTAACCTTTGTGATAGTCCTCGAGGTCCGTGGTATTTCCTTCTTCGAAATACTATGAACCGCTTATGGCAGGAGTTCTTTGAACCAAAAGATCACAATCAGAGTACTCTTGAGGAGTTCTCCATTCATAATTGTGACTCTACCAATCCTACCTCTCTGCATGGGTTATCCGCAAGAAACATGTTGAACTTGGTTTGACATACTAATCTATGCATCCACAACTCAGAAAGTTATATGTTCCTTGAGTTGTCCCTCTTAGTTGTCTTCTGAACCTCGTCTATCAATTGATAGACAGGAGTTGTTGTGCAACCATGTTCATCGATGCCTATTATTCTTGTGGTCCATCAAGCCATTCTATTCTAGAATGACTAGGAGAAACAAACTCCAGTACCTTGTCCATTTCTAGGATTGGGTCAAAGCAGTTGTATTCCGCAGATCAAATGCCAATCTAGCTTCTAATCTGTTCCACCCTGGAGTATTGCCATCTTATGCCAAGAATGTCATGGGAATTGTACAACCTCTTATGAATTCTGATACAGTGATACTCTCGCCATCATTTTTCATTCCTCGGTCCCTGTGTTGTTGCAACCGGAATACCGACAAATGGAATGTGATGTGTGAAATCAATACTGCTAGCAACTCCGTTGCTTGGTAGTTAAATGGACAACAACCTCATTCTTAGCGTGCTGATTATTGAATCATCATTCTAAGATAGATTGTGCTACCTAGTCCTTATTGCTGGTGCACTCTTTGATCAATGAGTTAGGATTTCAATCCCTTGCTTAATTGATCACATCATCTTGCCTCGGAAGCAAGATTGTCCTCGAGCTTAATAACATATTGGTGGTTCATAATTTTCCGAATATCTTCTCGGAAGTATTACCAGGTTGTGACCTGACCGCCATGTAGGGTTCGTGATCAAGTTGGTTTTCCATAAACCACCCCTTCTTCAAAAATCTATGCTGGATACCCTGAGCTAGTTGGTAAACTAAACAACAACTTGGAGAGTTGGAAGATGAAAGTTTGTCCGACTTAGTTCATTTTCAAAGGGATATCCTTGTGTTTGTGTGGTTGTTGAAGAAAGATGATATCTTCACTGATGGGTCCCTGTGATCAGTTGTTGGATCTATTGCCTTGTCAAAATTTTGACTTGAGTATGGGCTATCATCAAGTCAAGTCAGAACTAATGATATTCATAATGTTGTCTTACCCATGGTTGTTTCCTCGGGCATACACCGTTATATCCTTTGGTCTGACCGATGCTATCGTCTTGTTCACATAATTGTGGAATTCCACTTATATGGAAACCTAGATGAATTGTTGTTGAGCCCATCAGCAACATTTTTATCTCCTCCATGATTCGTGTTGAACATTCAGCTAGTATTGGAAACTTATATAAGCATTATCTTCGTGTTTCGTTCATGAAGAATATTCTTGGATGAAAGAAGTGACTTCCTCTAGTTCATGTGCATTGGATGCAAGATGCCGCCGTGAATTCGAGAAAGCATGTTTTTACTTCCTATGGAATCATCTCGAGTCGGTCATGCACGTGCGAAGTATTCTGTGGTCTGTTAGAATGATCATCTTCATTCCATATGAATTCCGTAGCACACCAAGCCACTGATTGACTTGTTCAAGGAAAAGAAGTCTATGCTTGGGATCGAATCCATGGACTTGCGTAAAGACTTCGAAATCCTTGATGATGGTTCTCGACCAGAACTCGATAGTGTTTTATTATAAGACTACTATGTGGTCATTATTGTCTTGGACAACATACTCACACGTATGTAGCAGAACCAGCTCATGTTTTGGAGCTTGCTATCGTAGTTCATATCCCGAGAATCTCGCAACATCATCTCGTCGATTTGTGTTGCAACCTTTCCTTTCGGACATGTTGTCTGAAGTATCCTATTACTAACCAGATCTGAATCTCAGGCAGATATGATGGTTGGAACATTCCAACATTTGCATTTTTGTTCCTAGCTTGCACCGTCTTTGTGCCATTTCACTATGGGATGCCTTCTTAGTAACTCTTGTTCAGGATCATCCTCAAAAGTGGTCCTACCATGGGTCCCATCCATTCCCGATGATAAGCAAAAATCATCCATTGCGTTATCCTCAACAAGGTAGTCCACATCATCCATCCTAGTCAGAGTATGCCATTCCTTCGAGCTCTTTCGATCATTCAATTGTAAATTGCCTTAAGATGGTATGAAGAGTTTCAATGATCTAGGGATAAAAAGTAATTCTTTTTGCCACTTAAGGGAGCAGTTCAACGAGTCACCTTTTTCAAGGTGCCCCGTTACGGGATCATGGAAATTATTTCCTCGCCACCTTGACACCATCCACCATCTTTCTAAGCGTGGAATTGTTGCCCACCAAACCAAACCCCGTCGTTTGTTCTTCCATCCCTCTCGATGTGTTTTGTGTCTCAACTCAAGATGTTTCAACATCTCATTCCACAAGTTGAGATTGTATAGTTTGATCTTTGGGAAGATCAATCCTAGTAGAGTTCCTTTCCGCCGTCGTCATCACGTGGATGAAGATCTCAAAAGCGAGGATGTCAAGATCAACGTATGCAACAAATCAACAACCTTATGAGGTGCAACCTGGATCACGAAGATTGTGTTAGTCTTGTGCCCCCCTCCGTCTTCTTACCTCACGTCTTGAATCTCGGAACGAGATTCTTGTTTAGTGGGGGTGAGTTGTCACATCCCTAATTCTAGTCTGACCTATGCTAGCTTCCATGTGAGCATCATGTTTGTATTCAAATGAAACTTGAATTGAGGAATTTTCAAAAGCCTCAGAAAACCTCTAAAAATAACCAACATTTTAATCTTCTCAAATGAGTCCAAGAAAATGTTCCTGTTATTCTATAGAAATATTGGTAAGAGGTAAAATTCAAACCAATATTTTTGGAGTCACAGAAATATTTATTTTGGCCATTTGAATTAATCCAATAACTATTTTATTTGGATTTATATTTTCTAGTCTGGCCTATGCTAGCTTCCATGTGAGCATCATGTTTGTATTCAAATGAAACTTGAATTGAGGAATTTTCAAAAGCCTCAGAAAACCTCTAAAAATAACCAACATTTTAATCTTCTCAAATGAGTCCAAGAAAATGTTCCTGTTATTCTATAGAAATATTGGTAAGAGGTAAAATTCAAACCAATATTTTTGGAGTCACAAAAATATTTATTTTGGCCATTTGAATTAATCCAATAACTATTTGCTTTGGATTCATATTTAATATATATTAAATATGACTCCAATAATTCTGGAAGCTTGTGTGTGGCTTTGTATATATTTTAGCAAGCCATATAATAACCTACAGAATTTATTAAAATGATTTAGTTGCTAAACTAAATCAAAACAGAGGAAGAAAAATAGAAAACAAAAAACAAATGAAAAACCCTCTTACCTGGCCAAACCAATGCCACGGCCCACCTGGCGGCCCAGCACTGTGCTGGCCCGTGCCAGCCAGCTGCTTCGTCCCCGCCAGGCAGGCAGGGAGGTGACGCCGATGAGCGTGAGCTCGCCACAGTGCCACTTGCTTGCCGCCCGCGCCCCTGGACGTCTGGACGACCTCCACGTCGTCGCCCCGACCCCTTGGACCCCTCCATTCGCCCCCAACTCCTCTCCCTTGCCCGTTCCCTGCCATGCCCGAAACCTCCATGGACGCGCCGCCGTAACCCGGCACCCACAGCCACACCCTCGCTCCATCTCTGCCTCCCTGAGCTCCGTATAATCTCCAGCTTCATCCTCGATGAGCCAAACCTCGCCGGACGCCCTGTAGCCCCACCCCCGACGCCTTCTTCTTCCTCGGGTCACCGAGATCGCCTCCGCCGCCCCGCTCGCTCCGGCCCCTCCCCGAGCTCACCGACTCGCTCGTCGTGTTCTATGTGAGCTTCTGATCATCCTCCCCCTCTCCGTTCTCTCTCTTGCACGCCGTAGCCTCCATGCCCCTCTCGCCCGACTGCCGACACGACTCCGGCGTCCATTTGGTCCGGGTGTCGTGTCCAACATGCTCGCCGCCTCGCGTAGCTGCTGTAGGTGCCACGAACGTGATACCATGGCCACTACAGCCCCGTAGCCACAAACACCCGAACGCCGGCGCCGCCCCGAGCTCGTTTCCGGCGAGCTCCGGCCGTCCCCGCTGCTGCCGCATGCCTCCCTGGATGCGGGCGAGCCCCAGCTCCCCGCGCGTGCTCTCGGCCGCCCGTTTGGTTGCCGGTGACGCAAACCCGAGCCCCTCCTCCGCGTCTGGCCTCGCCAGCGTCATGTCGCCAGTGGGTTTGACCCTGCTGACCGTTGACTGGGTGGGCCCAGTTTGACCCCCTGGGTCACTGACGTGTGGGCCACCCTTGTTAATTATTAGTTAGGTTAGTTTAGCGCTAATTAACCTAGATTAGTGCTTAACTTAACACCAACTAACTCTATTTAGTTAGTTAACTAACCACTGACACGTGGGTCCCACAGGTCAGTTTGACCTGGACCAGCCTTGTTGACCGCTGATGTCACCCTGATGCCTTGCTGGCGCATTAATTCAATTACTGGAATTATTCTTATACTGGAAATTCCAGAATATAACTAAAACTTCTAAAAATCATAGAAAATCAACCGTAGCTCCAAATCAAATAAATTATATATGAAAAATGATCATAAAAATCCAATCTATCCATCTGCACTCGTTTCATGCATGTTAGAACACAATAACCTTGCTGTTTAGGTGAAACAAATTAATGCACCATTATGACGTCTTAAAATGGGTTTGCATTTGAATCTTTGGTTCAAATGGACTCATCTCAATCTGTTCTAGCTTGCATTAGCCAAAACACATTCTTATTGCCATGTCATAGCATGCATCATGTTGTGCATTGCATTGATCGTGTTTCTTCTCTGTTTGTCGGTGTTGTTCCCCCTCGGTAGACGTTGTACCGATGTTGTGATCATTGACACCAATGAAGACTCTATGCTATCTTCAGAAGTGCCAGGCAAGCAAAACCCCCTTGTTCATTCCGATGCAATCCCACTCTCTCGCTCCTGCTCTCTTTTACTGCATTAGGACAACAACGATTCATCTGTTACATCTGCGGTAGTTGAACCCCTTTATCCTCTGCATGACTTGTCATTGCCACAGTAAATAGATGAAACCCACTGTCATGAGTAGGAGTTCTTTGAGCCCTGTTGTGCCTACTCATTCATGTTCGTTTGTCATGCCTGCTACTGCTTAGAGTTGAGTCAGGTCTGATTCATCGAGGATGAATCAGATGTGTGTGAACATGTCCTACTATGTATGAGCTAAGTGTGTGAACATGATTTGGTAAAGGTAGCGGTGAGAGGCCATGTAGGAGTACATGGTGGGTTGTCTCATTGAAGCCGTCCTCAGGAACTGAGTTCTGTGTTTGTAATCCATGATTCAGCTACTACCATGCATTGGGCCCTGAGATATGACCCCGCTCGACTTCTTATCCACCCTAGTCCTCTGTCCAGGAGTTGCAAGTAGTTTCTGGTGTTTGTAGTTACTGGAGCCCATGGGCAGCGCTGACCCGCGGGGTGGGCTGTGATGCGGTAGGTACGTGGCACGGTGTACCGGATGCCCGTTAGGTATCTCGGGAACCCTGCACACATCGTTCGGGGCCGTATGTGGAAACTTCGGCCGGACTCCCTGCGGATGGAACCTGAATAGGCAATAAACCTGGACTAGAGACTTGAGTGTTTAGGTAGGTCGTGGTCTACACCCACGTCGGCTTTCGCTTGAAGTCTGCCGAGCACATGTCCTGTGCAGACGCTAAGTGGTGGAAACATGTATGAAGAAGTACACCCCTGCAGGGTTAACATCATCTATTCGAATAGTCGTGTCCGCGGTAAAGGACTTCTGGGTTGCCTATAACAGTTCATAGACAAGTGAAAGTGGATACTTTAAAATGCGCAAGATAAGCGTGAGTGCTATGGATGGCGTTCTCGTAGGGAGACGGGAGTGGATCCATAGTGGTGTATTGATATGGTGAATATGTGGACTCGTGTGCACCACCTCAAAAGAGTTACTTGCAATCGTAGTGCAGGATAGCCACCGAGTCAAAGCTGGCTTGCTGCAGTTAAACCCCACCATCCTCTTTGTTGATAATGATGCATATGTAGTTAGTTCTGATGTAAGTCTTGCTAGGTACATTTGTACTCACGTTTGCCTATTTTATGTTTTTGCAGAGAGACTTCAATATCACTAGTAGTTCCGCATGGACTTCGACGTCTAGCTTGTTACCTCAGCTACGATCTTGTGCCCTCGGCAGGATCTGGTAGTTAGTCAGGCTTCTCAGCCTTTTTCATTTGTAGATGTCTGTACTCTGACATGTTAAGCTTCCGCTTGTGCTTTGACTTGAATGCTCTGAGTGTTGGGTCATGAGACCCATGTTTGTAATATCTCGCTCCTCGGAGCCTATTAATGAAATACTTGAGTTGTAGAGTCATGTTGTGATGCCCTGTTGTATTTGCACATATCGAGCATATTGTGTGTATGTTATTGAAATGCTTGGTATGTGTGGGATCTGACTATCTAGTTGTTCATCCTTAGTAGCCTCTCTTACCGGGAAATGTCTCCTAGTGCTTCCACTGAGCCATGGTAGCTTGCTACTGCTCCGGAACACTTAGGCTGGCCGGCATTTGTCCTTCTTCGTTCCTGTTTCTGTCCCCTCGAGGAAATGTCACGCGATGAATATCGGAGTCCTGCTAGCCTAGTGCTACAGCCTGGATTCACTCGTTGATGACTGACACCTTCGATGCTGGGTCATGGATGCCTGTCTCGGTAAGCTTGTGCCACTTTGGGTTTACGACTAGCCACGTCAGCCCGGGCTCCTTATCATATGGATGCTAGCGACACTATCATATATGTGTGCTAAAAGGCGCAAACGGTCCCGGGCAAAGGTAAGGTAACACCCGTGGGAATACCATGCGTGAGGCTGCAAAGTGATATGAGGTGTTACATGCTAGATCGATGTGGCATTGAGTCGGGGTCCTGACAGTTTTCCACTTCACCCATTTCTCCGGGGGCTCATGGTCTACTATGGCCTAGATTTCCATGATCTGGCCCTGAACTTCATCCTCAATATCTCGGTGTTCATCGTCGTGTGCGAGGCCTTCCTCTGCATCCAGCCCCACTTCGGCTTATGGCTGAAGACTTTTAATGTCAAGTTGAAGGTAGTGGGAGGCCGCCAAGCAGAGTGCGGAGGCGCCATGGTGGGCCGGATGGCCAACGTCCTATGGCTCGAGGGCTCCTTTGTGGAGACAATAAAGGGGTGGCAATCGGGGTGGTTCTACATCACCGAGCCGCACGACCCCAAATGGGCGGCGGCCCCCGAATTCCGATCTGGTTTCCCCACACGGCTTACCTCCTGGAAAGAGACGGGCCTAACGTGGGGAGATTCGGAAGAGCTGACCGGACTTCGAGCCTGCGTCCAAAAGCTGGTGAACAAGAATCTCAAGCTTGTCAACATAGTCCAGGTCATGTTCATCCGCCGGATCCTCCCATGCCAAGAACGGGCCTTCAAATTGTGGGAGTTTGATCCGGCACAACACCAAACCTTGAGCAAGCTCTTCGACACTACGTACGAAGATGCCTGGAAGGTCCTGTTTAAGGGCGCCGAGGCCCCCGCATCCGCTACCGAAGATCGTGGATTCAGCTCGCGGCGTCAGGCCAGCGAGGTAAGCTATTCTACCCTTTACGGGACTCTTGTTTTTCATAGTCTGACTCTATGTGGGATCTAAACTCCCTTACCTTTGACAGGACTGGCTGAAGACGTCCGGGCAGGTTAACTGTCCGGCTCCTTTGCCAGAAGACCCAGCAGACGCCCGCTTGATGGGGCTGCTGGTTCCGGCACCTCACGTGGTGCCGGAGAAGAAGGCCAAGAAGAAGGCCACAGGAACTCGAAGGAGTGCCCGGCGCCAGGTGTTGTCAGACTCATCGTCCGACGATTCCGAGGTGGACTCCTCCCGTAAAGACGACGAGGAGGAAAAAGTGGCCTCCCCCCCAGCGGGGGAGAGAAGAAAAGGAAGGCCGCCCCAGCTGGGGGGGGGGCGGAGGGTCCAAGAAAGGAAGGACCCTTCCTCCGGACTTTTCCACCAACGCCGACGATGACAAAGAGGAGTGGCCCTAGAGGGCCAAGCCCCTGGCGAGATCGTAAGTGTCCGGATTCGAGAATAACTCATGATTTTTCATTTGTCGCATAGTGTCTTCTAACGCCGAATACAACCATGTAGCCCGCCCAAGGACGAGCTCCCCGCTTCGTCGAGCGGATCCCTGGATTCGTCGGATGTGAATAGTACTTCACTTCTGACCTGCCTCGGTGGAGTCCCAAAAGGGGCCCAACCAGGAGGAGGTGGTCATGGAGGTGCCGCAAGGCGACCTCCCGGACGCAAAGGGGGCAAAACCCTAGAGGGCTCTAAGTCCGGCCCTGGGCCGGACTCCGCACTGTAACCTTTAGTGGTCCCGGAGTTTGACAGGAGGTCCCTTTGTAAGAAGGGCAAGACTGCGACACCGGTGGCCTCTGTCCAACCGGAGGCACCGGATAGCTTGCTGGAGGCGCTTAACGGCGCCTCCATCGATGAGGAGCACCGCACTGTTATGAGTGCGGTGATCCAGAAAGTTCAGTCCGCCAAGAGCGGGCTGACTGAAGCCTGTACCAGCCTTCTAACAGGCTTTGAGGTAAGTTTTTAAGATATGTAAGAGCTGAGGATCTAAAAAGATATACGTAGGAGTCTAACATAAATATGTCAATATGGGAATGCAGGCTGCACTGCTGACCTCTGCCACACTGACTGCAGAGGTCAATGCATTGAAGGATAGCCTCGAGCGGTCCGAGAACGAGCTCGGCCTTGCTAAGAAGCAGCTCGAGGACAAGGAAGGTAAGTAATACCTTATTAAAGTATTACCTTATAGAAAGGATTTGGTTGCAAAAAATGACAGGAATAACGTGGGTATTGCAGGGGCCACGAACGAGGTGGTGAACCTGAAGGAAGCGGTGTCCAAGGCCGAAAACAGTGCAGCCGCGGAGCGCACCGAGCGAGAGAAGCAGGAGGCACGGGTGGCGGAGGTGCGGCAAGAGCTCCAGGCTCTCGTGGAAAAACACGAGAGTTTGGAGTGTGACTCGAAGACTCGAGAGTCCAAGCTCGCTTTGGCTCTTGAGAGTGCCAAAGTCTCTAAGGCCGAAGCCCAGAAGGCCCTCCAGGAGATCGAGGCGATAAAGAAGATAGCGGCGGGTAAGGCATTATTTATGCAAAGCAAGCATGTAAAAGTGAATTATCTGTTACTTACCCGAATCTGGAGCTCTCTAGGAGCATTCACCGATCTGCCCCATAGTGTGTCTGATGCTGCCGCGTTCTACTGAGCAGAGGAGGGGAGCTCGACGGAAAAGGTGTTCTGGTCTCAATATGCTGAGGCCGGACATCCGGTGCCCCTGAGCGACAAGCTGAAGCAGCTGGTCGAGCTCCACAAGGTGGCCGAACAGGCCATGAAGGGCCTCATAGTTCGGCTATGGCCTAAACAAGCCATGCCTTGGAGCTACTTCGGTCTGGTGCGGCGGCTGGTGGACGCCTGTCCATGGATTGAAGTCATCAAGCGCTCCGTCTGCATTGAAGGTGCCCGTCGGGCCCTTGCCCCGTGCTAAAGTGCACTGGGGCAAGATGGACGCTGAGAAGCTTGTGACGGATGCGCCACCGCTGGGCAAGGAGTATCGCAAGCCCGAGATGTACTATGAGGGCGTCCTGAAGTGTGCCCGCCTTATAGTGGGTGAATGCTCCAAAGATGTAATTTTTGAGTAGACTCGCATTTGTTATCCTGTACGCTGAAAACTTTGTTCATATGCGCTAAGCAACGCTTGTTAATTTAAAATATTACCTTCTGTGCGGTTGTTTATCAAATTTGAGAGATGGCGAGTCGTTGGCTTCAGCCCCCATGCCACGAGTGCTGGGGTGTTCGGGATAAAATTGAGCGCTCTTGTTCCCATTCTTGGGTCCTTCGAGGGAGGCGTTCAACACGACGAATGAGGCAACCGGACTATAATGCTTGAACACTCTCACTTAGCCATAGAATTCTATAATTCTAAATTTCGGCGAATCCCCTGGTATTCGGAAGGCCGAGTTCGGGGCGCTATCCACGCCTTGGCCGGACAATGTCGACTCCTCGCTCTAAGCGGCATGAGTCTTTAGGGACCCGAAAAACCTCTCGAACAGCGACCGGCTCTCGCCCTATCATGACTGTCAGTTTTAGCTTTCTCCACTGAGGTGCTCAAGCCAGCTCAACCGGGGCACAATCGCAGTGGTTCTCCCAGCGGTACCTTAGCCGATATAACGGAACGTAAGGTACCAAAACATGGGAGCCGGGCAAACCCAACTATTGACCCAAGACATGATTCGGAGCCGATGCATATAATGCTATAAGTTCGGGGTGCCGCACTTGTGAAAGTGTTCGGACTTATCACACCATGTTTTGGGGTACTTAATCCCCTGGTGTATTGATCGTACCAAGTTGTACGGGTGCAACATGTCATAGATGAACATTTATAAAAAAAAGAAATGCCATAATAAGCAAAAGCTATGTATTGTTTATTCAAAAGATACTGCAATGAAAGCAGAACGATACAAATAGTGCGATAAGCAAGGGATGGGACTATTTAACATGTCCCCCTCCAGGGGTAGGCTACGGGATAGTATGTAAAACAGGTATACTACTCATAGTAGAGACCACCTGGACACTCGACGTAGCTTTTCTGCTTCCCTGGCTGTTGCATCGTCAGTTCGGCAATTCTACTGCCGGACAGGGCTTCTGGAAAACGGAGTCCTGAGAATAAGAAAAAAAAGAATGACACAATTGGGAGCCCCTTGTGCGATTGAGCCGCACTCTGGGCATGCCGTGGTCGTGCCCCTCCCCCTATGCCCATGGTATCTCCAGAGCGTAGTTATGTATGCGTGGTACTGGTCTCGCGATTTCTCGAGGGATGGGGTTGGGGCCGCATTGCTACGCGTGCTCGGAACGTGCCAGGCGGTCTTGCTGTAGGTTACTCCGGGCGCGCTTGACGGTGTCCAGACATTTAGTAGTCGGACTCGAAAATTGCCTTAAGAGGCTGCTTTGTACTTCCGCCGCGAGGGCCGCCGTATGCTCCTCCGTTCGGAGAGAGCGCTCGGTGTTTCCATTGACCGTGATTACTCCTCGAGGGCCTGGCATCTTGAGCTTGAGGTATGCATAGTGCGACACCGCATTGAACTTTGCAAATGCGGTTCGTCCGAGCAATGCATGATAGCCAATGCGGAACAGGACTATGTCTAAGATTAATTCCTCGCTTCGGAAGTTATCCGGGGATCCGAAGAGCACTTCAAGTGTAATTGAGCCTGTACAGTTGGCCTCTACACCTGGTATGACGCCTTTAAAGGTCGTTTTTGTGGGTTTAATCCTTGAGGGGTCTATGCCCATTTTGCGCACTGTATCCTGGTAAAGCAGGTTCAGGCTGCTGCCGCCGTCCATCAGGACTCTAGTGAGGTGAAATCCGTCAATGATTGGGTCAAGAACCAATGTGGCGAATCCGCCGTGGCGGATACTAGTTGGGTGGTCCCTTCGATCAAAAGTGATCGGGCAGGAGGACCACGAGTTGAACTTTGGGGCGACTGGCTCCATCACGTATACGTCCCTTAGTGCACGCTTCCGCTCCCTTTTGGGTATGTGGGTTGCGTATATCATGTTCACTATCCGCACTTGTGGGGGAAAGCCCTTCTGTCCTCTATTGTTCGGCGGCCGGGGCTCCTCCTCATCATCGCTATGCAGCCCCTTGTCGTTGTTTTCAGCATTTAACTTGCGTGCTTGCTTGAATACCCAACAATCCCTGTAGGTGTGGTTGGCTGGTTTTTCGGGGGTGCCATGTATCTGGCACGAGCGATCGAGTATTCGGTCCAGAGTGGACGGGCCCTGAGTATTTCTTTTGAACGCCTTTTTCCGCTGACCGGGTTTAGAGCCTCTGAATCCGGCATGGACTATCGTATCTTCATTATTATCACCGTTAATGCGGCGCTTGTGCTTGTGCTTCTTTTAGACCTAGAACCCGGACCAGAACAATGCGACCTGCCATTGCTATCCTTGGTATCCGAAGTACCAGGGTTTTTGGTCAGGTTGTTACTGCGAGCTAGCCAGCTGTCCTCACCCGTGCAGAAGCGGGTCATGAGTGATGTGAGGGCTGCCATGGATTTCGGCTTTTCCTGTCCTAGGTGCCGGGCAAGCCACTCGTCGCGGATGTTATGCGTGAGGACCCCGACTCAATGCTACATCGATATAGCATGTAACACCTCATATCACTTTGCGGCCTCACGCACGGTATCCCCACGGGTGTCGCCTTACCTTTGCCCGGGACCGTTTGCACCTTTTGGCACACGTATATGATAGTGTCGCTAGCATCCATATGATAAGGAGTCCGGGCTAACATGGCTAGTCGTAAACCCAAAGTGGCACAAACTTACAGGGACAGGCATCCATGACCCAGCATCGAACGAGTCGGTCATCAGCGAGTGAATCCAGGCTGTAGCACTGGGCTAGCAGGACTCCGGTGAACCGGGCTGTAGCGGGCTAACAGGACTCCGGTAGACACCGCATGACATTTCCCCGAAGGGACAGACACAGGAACGAAGAAGGACACATGCCGGCCAGCCAAAGTGTTCCGGAGCAGTAGCAAGCTACCATGGCTCAGTGGAAGCACTAGGAGACATTTCCCGGTAAGAGAGGCTACCAAGGATAAACAACTAGGTTGTCAGATCCCACACATACCAAGCATTTCAATAACATACACACAATATGCTCGATATGTGCAAATACAACAGGGCATCACAACATGACTCTATGACTCAAGTATTCTATTCAATAGGCTCCGAGGAGCGAGATATTACAAACATGGGTCTCTCGACCCAACATTCAGAGCATACAAGTCAAAGCACAAGCGGAAGCTTAACATGTCTGAGTACAGACAACTACAAATGAAAAAGGCTGAGAAGCCTGTCTAACTACCAGATCTTGCCGAGGGCACAAGATCGTAGCTGAGGTAACAAGCTAAAGTCGAAGTCCATGCGGAACTACTAGTGAGATGGAAGTCTCTGCAAAAACATAAAATAGGCAAATGTGAGTACAAATGTACCCACCAAGACTTACATCAGAACTAACTACATATGCATCATTATCAACAAAGGGGGTGGTAGAGTTTAACTGCAGCAAGCCAGCTTTGACTCAGTGGCTATCCTGAACTACGACTGCAAGTAACTCTTTTGAGGTGGCGCACACGAGTCCACATATTCACCATATCAATACACCACTATGGATCCGCTCCCGTCTCCCTACGAGAACGCCATCCATAGCACTCACGCTTATCTTGCGTATTTTAGAGTATCCACTTTCACTTGTCTATGAACTGTACAGGCAACCTAGAAGTCCTTTTCCGCAGACACGGCTATTCGAATAGATCATATTAACCCTGCAGGGGTGTACTTCTTCACACACGCTCTCACCACTTACCGCCGTTTACACGACATGTACTCGGCAACCTTCAAGCGGAAGCCCAGCTAGGGTGTTGGCCATGACCTGACTAACCACACAAGTCTCTCGTCCAGGTTTATCGCCTATTCGGGTTCCATCCGCAAGGAGATCCGGCCGGGGTGTCGCTCACGGCCCCAAACGATGTGTGCAGGGTTCCCAAGCCCACCATCCGGGTGCCACTTGGAACACCGGGCCACTGTGCCTAGTCTGTCCCAAGCCCACCTGTACCGGGTGCCACTTGGTAGACTACTAACACTACCTACAAACACCAGAAACTAGTTGCAACTCCTGGACAGAGATCATGTTGATTAATAAGTCGAGAGGGGCCAAGTTACCGGAACCCAATGTGTGGTAGTAGCTGTTCATGGATCACAAACACAGAACTCAGTTCCTGAGGATGGTTTCAATGAGACAACCCACCATGTACTCCTACATGGCGTCTCACTGCTACCTTTACCAAATCGTGTTCACACACTTAGCTCACACACAGTAGGACATGTTCACCACTTTCCAATTCATTCTCGATGAATCAGACCTGACTCAACTCTAAGTAGTAGCAGGCATGACAAACAAGCATGAATGAGTAGGCACACCAGGGCTCAAGCAATTCCTACTCATGCTAGTGGGTTTCATCTATTTACTGTGGCAATGACAGGTCATGGAGAGGATAAAGGGGTTCAACTACCACAGCAAGTAACATTTGTATCGTTGTTGTCCTAATGCAATAAAATAGAGCAGGAGCAAGAGAGTGGGATTGTATCGGAATGAACAAGGGGGGTTTTTGCTTGCCTGGCACTTCTGAAGATAGTATAGCTCTTCATCGGTGTCGTCGAACTCATCGTCGGAACCATGTCTAGCGAGAGGGGACAAACACCGACAACAGAGAAAGAACACACGATCAATGCAATGCACAATATGATGCATGATCATGACATGGCAATATGCTGTGATTTGAGCTAATGCAACTAGCAACAGGTTAAATGAAGTTGGTTTGAATCTAAGATTCAAATTCAAACTCCATATATGACATCATTAATTCAATTTGTCATATAAAGTAGCTTTAGGTTGCTCAAACATGCATGAAAATGCCATAAACAGATTCTTTGGATTTTTCTGATCATTTTTCATATATAATTTATCTCATTTGGAGTTACGGTTGAATTTCTATGATTTTTACAAGTTTTAAACATTTTCTGGAATTTCCTGAATTAACTATAACACCAGAAAAGCTTTACGAAGTCAGCACTACGTCATGCTGACCTCAGCAGGTCAACACGGTCAGCCACAGTCAAACCTGACGCGTGGGTCCCACATGTCAGTGTAACAAGGCAGGAGCAGAGGCTGACTAGTGGGGCCAGGTCAAAGCTGACTGGGCCGGTCAAACTTGACAGCCTGGGCCCACTGGAGTTAATCTAATCCTAGTCAGAAACTAATCCAGGTTAATTAAGGGCTGTGGGGCCCGTCTGTAAGTGAGCTAGGGGGTTAGTTAGTGGCGGTATTAGCGGGTGGTTAGCCGCTAATGACGTGCCACATCAGCTTCGCCGGAGTATGGCCGGCGGCGACCTCAAACCGCGGCGGCGTCCGTCGGAGTTGCGCCAGAGACGACGGATCGACGCGCCAAGGGCACCAGGAGGTAGCCCGTGGCCGCGCGCATCCAGGGAAACCAACGGAAGGGTGCGGGGTGGCCGGCGTTCGCCGGAAGCGAGGTTGTGGCGGCGGCCGGAGTTCGGGCGCTGATGAAAACGACGATGCCGTGCACGGGAGGATCTACGGTTAGCACCTACACGTTCTATGAGAGCTCACGAACCCAACGGAGGCACGCACAAAACCAAATGGCCACCGGAGCCTCATCGGCGACGAGCTCGTGCGGCGGCGTGTTGTCGGGTGAGAGAGGCGCGGCGACTACGACATGCTAGAGAGAGAACAGAGAGGGGGAGGATGATCAGGAGCTCACGTGGAGTGTAGTGGTGGACTCGGTGTGCTCGGGGAAGCTCGGACGGCGGCGAGTCGGCGATGGAGATCCGCGGCGGCCGACGATGAATAAGTGGTCGGGGACGGCGCGTTGGAGCTCTTCCGGCCATGTGAGCTGACGGAGAGGACGAGGGTGGCACAGCGGAGCTCGGGGGCTGGTCCATGGGTCTAGTGCTGGCCGGTGGCCGCGGTGGTGACGAACGGCGGCGACGAACCCGTTCGGGTGAGTTTGAGAGAGAGATCCAGAGAGCGAGGGAGAAGCAGAGGGGGTCCAGGGGGTCCAGAGCGGCACCGAGGAGGGGCTTCGAGGCGCGTTGGTGAGGCAGGCGAGCAGGGAGGAGGCGTGGCGCCTCGCGCATGCGTGCGTTGTCTCCCTCCTCTGCCTACTGGCACATGTAGGTGATGACTAGCACGGGCCAGGTGGTGGGATGGGCCGGCTACAGGGCCGCCAGGTGGGCTTCACATGTATGTTAGGTAGGTTCCTTTCTCTCTCTTTTATCTCTTTCTGTTTTCTATTTTTCTATAGTTGTTTGGGCTTTATTAAAAATACCAGGGCACTTCTAAAAATCCTGAAAATAATTGTGGGCACCTTCTGAAATATATGCAACAACCCACATTTAGTTTCGGAATTATTTGAGCATTTAAATTATTTATAGCATTCGAATGCCCAAATTCAAATACTTTATGAGTTAATTCAAAAATCCATAAAGGGCCAAGAAATATGCTCATCATTTTTGGCAGAGGTTTTCACCTTTATCAAAAATCATGAACATTTCCAAAGGCATTTTGGGTTCATTGAAAATATTTTTATTGAACCTAGTTGAATTCAATTGGTGCTAGGGTTTCAACAATCCCCATTTCAACTTTCAAAGAAATTTAGACATGATGCATGGATGCTTGTGCAACTATTTACAATCAAATTCTAGGGCTGTGACATTATGTTTGAAGGCTGCAAGGGCCTCTGCATCCAGACAGTCAACGATTTGATTTTTCTTGGTTAAGAACCGCGTCCAGAATTGTCTGGCCGATTCATGTGGCTGCTGAATTATGTGGCTTAGGTCATCAGCGTCTGGTGGTCGCACATATGTGCCCTGGAAGTTATCAAGGAATGCGGCTTCCAGGTCTTCCCAACAACCAATTGATTCTGCTGGCAAGCTGTTGAGCCAATGCCGAGCTGGTCCTTTAAGCTTGAGTGGGAGGTATTTGATGGCATGTAGATCATCACCGCGTGCCATGTGGATGTGAAGGAGATAGTCCTCGATCCAAACCCCATGATCTGTTGTGTCGTCGTATGATTCAATGTTTACGGGTTTGAAACCCTCGGGGATTTGATGATCCATTACTTCATCCGTGAAGCATAGTGGGTGTGCGGCGCCTCTGTATTGGGCTATATCACGACGCAGCTCAAATGAGCTTTGTCTACTGTGTTCGGCCTGGCCGGAATTGCTGTATCCGGCGTGATGGTTGTCATCACATGTCGTGGGGCACCCACGCGATCCGTAGATCGATCTTATTTGCCTTGCCTTATCCTCCAATATGTCTCGCAAGTCTGGCGCATTTCCCCGTGGCTTTGTACTTTTCGAGCGACGACGGGGTGTGGCTTTAGTGGAGGGCCTAGAGGCCTCTCTGTCGCGGCCACGAGGTGGCCGGTCGGCCGCGTCATGCACTGGTGATGTAGGTTTGGGTGCTTCCTCCTCGGCAGTGAACTCCATAACCGATGCCCAATCGGATTTGATTGGCAGGGCGCAGGAGGTTTGGAGTCCGGAGAGGAGTCCGGCACCTCGGAGTCACGGGCTTTGCAAAGGACAGGGATGGTGTTCGGCTCAATCGCCGTAGAGATCGTAGCCCCCGAGGCGGTGTCCAGCCACTTGTCCTTGATCGGCGAAGTCGGCTCCAAGCTAAGGGTCGGAGCGGACGCTGGTGCGGCCTCCAGGGCACTATTCGGCGGCAGAGCTAGATCATACCCATCGAGACAGTGCGGCGCACTTGGCTATGGCTCGAATCCGTCAAAGATCAAGTCTCCGCGGATGTCAGCCGTGTAGTTCAAACTCCCAAATCTGACCTGATGGCCAAGGGCGTAGCTTTCGATCTGCTACAGATGGCCAAGTGAATTGGCCCACAGTGCAAAGCCGCCGAATGCGAAGATCTGTCCGGGGAGAAAAGTCTCACCCTGGACAACATCGTTGTTGATGATCGAAGGAGCCATCGGGCCTAAAGGTGACGACACAGAGGAACTCTCAATGAAAGCACCAATGTCGGTGTCAAAACCGGCGGATCTCGGGTAGGGGTTCCCGAACTGTCCGTCTAGGCGGATGGTAACAGGAGACAAGGGACACGATGATTTTTCCCAAGTTCGGGCCCTCTCGATGGAGGTAAAACCCTACTCCTGCTTGATTAATATTGATGATATGGGTAGTACAAGAGTAGATCTACCACGAGATCAAAGAGGCTAAACCCTACAAGCTAGCCTATGGTATGATTGTTGTTCGTCCTACGGACTAAAACCCTCCGGTTTATATAGACACCGGAGAGGGTTAGGGTTACACCTAGTCAGTTACAATGGTAGGAGATCTACATATCCGTATCGCCAAGCTTGCCTTCCACTCCAAGGAAAGTCCCATCCGGACACGGGACGAAGTCTTCAATCTTGTATCTTCATAGTCCAGGAGTCCGGCCAACGGTGATAGTTCGGCTATCCGGACACCCCCTAATCCAGGACCCCCTCAAGCATCATGATACGTCTCCAACGTATCTATAATTTTTGATTGTTCCATGCTATTATATTACCCCTTTTGGATGTTTATGGGCTTTATTTTACACATTTATATCGTTTTTGGGAATAAACTACTAACCGGAGGCCCGACCCGTATTGCTATTTTTTTGCCTATTTCAGTATTTCGAAGAAAAGGAATATCAAACGGAGTCCAAACAGAATGAAACCTTCGGGAGTGTGATTTTTGGAACGAACGTGATCCAGAGGACTTGGAGTGCAAGTCAAGAAGCAATCGAGGTGGCCAAGAGATAGGAGGGTGTGCCCACCCCTCCTGGGCGCGCCCCTGTCTCCTGGGCCCCTCGAGCGGCCACCGACGTACTTCTTCCTCCTATATATACCTACATACCCCGAAAACATCTAGGGAGCCACCGAAACACAATTTCCACCGCTGTAACCTTCTGTATCTGCGAGATCCCATCTTGGAGCCTTCGCCGGTGCTCCTCCGGAGGGGGAATCGACCATGGAGGGCTTCTACATCAACACCATAGCCCCTCCGATGAGTTGTGAGTAGTTTACCACATACCTTCTGGTTCATAGTTATTAGCTAGATGGCTTCTTCTCTCTTTTTCGATCTCAATACAATGTTTGCCCCTCTCCTGTGGAGATCTATTCGATGTAAACTCTTTTTGCGGTGTGTTTGTCGAGATCCGATGAATTGTGAGTTTATGATCAAGTTTATCTATGAGAAATATTTGAATCTTCTCTGAATTATTTTATGTATGATTGAGTTATCTTTGCAAGTATCTTCGACTTATAAATTTGGTTTGGCCTACTAGATTGATCTTTCTTGCCATGGGAGAAGTGCTTAGCTTTGGGTTCAATCTTGCGGTGTCCTTACCCAATGACAGAAAGGGTTGCAAGGCACATATTGTATTGTTGCCATCGAGGATAAAAAGATTGGGTTTATGTCATATTGCTTGAGTTTATCCCTCTACATCATGTCATCTTTCTTAATGCATTACTCTGTTCTTATGAACTTAATACTCTAGATGTATGCTGGATAGTGGTCGATGTGTGGAGTAATAGTAGTAGATGCAGGCAGGAGTCGGTCTACTTGTCACGGACGTGATGCCTATATACATGATTGTGCCTAGATAATCTCATAATTATTCGCTTTTCTATCAACTGCTCGACAGTAATTTGTTCACCCACCGTAATACTTATGCTATCTTCAGAGAATCCACTAGTGAAACCTATGGCCCCGGGTCTATATTTTATCATATAAGATTCCAATCTACTTTTATTTGCATCTTTACTTTTTGCATCTATATTATAAAATACCAAAAATATATTTATCTTATCATACTATCTCTATCAGATCTCACTTTCGCAAGTGGCCCTGAAGGGATTGACAACCCCTTCATTGCGTTGGTTGCGAGTTCTTTGTTTGTTTGTGTAGTTGCGTGGGACTTTTGAGGAGCCTCCTACTGGATTGATATCTTGGTTGTCAAAAACTGAAGGAAATACTTACGCTACTATTGCTGCATCACCCTTTCCTCTTCAAGGAAAACCAACGCAAGCTCAAGACGTAGCAAGAAGGATGGCGTTGTTGCCGGGGAGGTCTTCGCTCAAGTCAAGACATACCAAGTACCCATCACAAACTCATCTCCCTCGCATTTACATTATTTGCCATTTGCCTCTCGTTTTCCTCTCCCCCACTTCACCCTTGACGTTTTATTTTCCCTCCCTTTCCCAATCTTCTCCTCTCCTTTTCGCTCGCCTTTTTCCGTTTGCTCGCGTGTTAGACCGTTTACCTTGTCGTTATGGCTAGTTCATTATCCGCTCCTATGTATCCTGAGTTTGAAGTTCTTCACGTCAAGCAAAGGCAAGGAGAAAACTTAAAAGATGCTTGGTATAGGATGATGTAATCTTATTGCAAGTGCACCCTAGAGGTGAATTTAGAATTCTTCTTCGCAATTTTTATGTTGGGCTAAATATGACGCATAAACAACTCTTGGATTGCATTGCCAAGGGAAATTTTATTGAAATTGATCCTAGTATTGCTCATGAAATAATAGAGGGAATAGTGGGAACACTACCTGAAAAGGGAGGATCACACCCTACCCAAGAAGAAACACAAGTGTTTGGAAAGATTTGCGAAGTAACTAAAATTTTACAAAAGTCTCTTGAGCCTCTTAAAAGTGTTAGCGGAAATCTTCACCGCATGAATATGTTGATTACTCTTTGCAATAAGCGGTTGGATTCTTTAGATCTAAAAAATTTCGAGTATGAAGGGAAACGTAAAGAACCTCCCGGATTCGAGCATGACTCCGCTAAAAAACTAAAAATTAAAGATGGCACTACTTAGATCTATCTTCGCTTTTATGCCTAGCTAGGGGCGTTAAACGATAGTGCTAGTTGGGAGGCAACCCAATTTTCTTTGTGTTTTTTGTTTTTTTCCTGTTTAGTAATAAATTTTGCATGTACTCTCTTTTTAGATGTGTTTTCATGCTTTAATTAGTGTTTGTGCCAAGTAGAACCTATAGGATAACCTATGATGATAGTTGATTTGATTCTGCTGAAAAACAGAAACTTTGCGCTCACGAGAAAAAAATTCAATAAATCACAGAAACATGATTTTGCATTGATACGTTTTGTTGCCGATCAATAAACAAATTGTCCAGGACTTCCTATTTTGGTAGGATTTTTAGAGTTCCATAAGTTTGCGTTAGTTACACGTTGCTACAGACTGTTCTGTTTTTGACAGATTCTGTTTTCCGTGTGTTGTTTGCTTCTTTTGATGCATCTATGGCTAGTATTAAATGGTATGAACCATAGAGAACTTGGAATACAGTAGGTTTAACACCAAAATAAATAAAGAATGATTTCATTACAGTACCTTATGTGGTGGTTTTGTTTTCTTTCACTAACAGAACTTATAAGATTTCCTGTTGAGTTTTGTGTTGTGAAGTTTTCAAGTTTTGGGTAAAGCTTTGATGGACTATGGAATAAGGAGTGGCAAGAGCCTAAGCTAGGGGATGCCCATGGCACCCCAAGATATTCAAGAATAGCCAAAAGCCTAAGCTTGGGGATGCCCCTGGAAGGCATCCCCTCTTTCGTCTTCGTTCATTGGTAACTTTACTTGGAGCTATATTTTTATTCACCACATGATATGTGTTTTGCTTGGAGCGTCGTGTATTATATTAGTCTTTTCTTTTTAGTTTACCACAATCATCCTTGCTGTACACACCTTTTGGGAGAATCCTACTTGATTGAATTTATTAAAATATGCTATGTGCTTCACTTATATCTTTTGAGCTAGATAGTTTTTGCTCTAGTGCTTTACTTATATCTTTTAGAGCACGACAGTGGCTTGATTTTATAGAAATTTCTAGTGTCTCATGCTTCACTTATATTATTTTGAGAGTCTTTTAGAACAGCATGGTATTTGCTATGGTGATAAATTGGTCCTAGAATGGTAGGCATCCAAGTTGGGTATAATAAAAACTATCATAGGAAGTGAATTGGATGCTATGATCAATTTGATACTTGATAATTGTTTTGAGATATGGAGGTAGTGATATTAAAGTCATGCTAGTTGGGTGATTATGAATTTAAATAATGCTTGTGTTGAAGTTAGCAAGTCCCATAGCATACACGTATGGTTAACGTTGTGTAACGAATTTGAAACATGGAGTGTACCTGGCTTGTGCATCCTTATGAGTGGCGGTCGGGGACGAGCAATGGTCTTTTCCTACCAATCTATCCCTCTAGGAGCATGCGTGTAGTGCTTGATTTTTGATGACTTCTAAATTTTTGCAATAAGTATATGAGTTCTTTTGACTAATGTTGAGTCCATGGATTATATGCACTTTTACCTTTCCACCATTGCTAGCCTCTTCGGTACCGTGCATTGCCCTTTCTCACCTTGAGAGTTGGTGCAAACTTCGCCGGTGCATCCAAACCCCGTGATATGATACGCTCTATCACACATAAACCTCTTTATATCTTCCTCAAAACAGCCACCATACCTACCTATTATGGCATTTCCATAGCCATTTCGAGATATATTGCCATGCAACTTTCCACCGTTTCGTTCATCATTATCATGACATACTTTACTTTTGTCATATTGCCATTGCATGATCATGTAGTTGACATCGTATTTGTGGCAAAGCCACCATGCATAGTTTTTCATACATGTCATTCTTGATTCATTGCACCATCCCGGTACACCGCCGAAGGCATTCATATAGAGTCATATCTTGTTCTAGTTTTGAGTTGTAATTCATGTGTTGTAATCAATGAAAGTGTGATGATCATCATTATTAGAGCATTGCCCAAAAAGAAAAATAAAGAAAAATAAAAAAAGAAAGGCCAAAATAAAAATAAAAAAAGAAAGGCCAAAGAAAAAAAAGAAGAAAATAAATAAAAAAAGAAAATAAATAAAAGGGGCAATGTTACTATCTCTTTTTCCACACTTGTGCTTCAAAGTAGCACCATGTTTTTCATATAGTGAGTCTCATATGTTGTCACTTTCATATACTACTGGGAATTTTTCATTATAGAACTTGGCTTGTATATTCCTACGATGGGCTTCCTCAAATGCCCTAGGTCTTCGTGAGCAAGCAAGTTGGATGCACACCCACAAGTTTTCTTTTGTTGAGCATTCATTTATAGATCTAGTGCATCCGTTGCATGGCAATCCCTACTCCTCATGTTGGCATCAATTGATGGGCATCTCCATAGCCCATTGATTATCATCGTCAATGTGAGACTTTCTCATTTTTTGTCTTCTCCACACAATCCCCATCATCATATTCTATTCCACCCATAGTGCTATATCCATGGCTCATGCTCATGTATTGCGTGAAGGTTGAAAAGGTTTGAGATTATTTAAGTATGAAACAATTGCTTGGCTTATCATCGGGGGTGTAGAATTTGGGAACATATTTGTGTGACGAAAATGAAGCATAGCCAAACTATATGATTTTTTAGGGATGAACTTTCTTTAGCCATGTTATTTTGAGAAGACATGATTGCTTTGATTAGTATGCTTGAAGTGTTACTATTTCTTATATCAATATGAACTTTTATTTTGAATCATTTGGATCTGAATATTCATGCCACAATAAAGAAAACTACATTGAGAATTATGCTAGGTAGCATTCCACATCAAAAAATCTGTTTTTATCATTTACCTACTCGAGGACGAGCAGGAATTAAGCTTGGGGATACTTGATACGTCTCCAACATATCTATAATTTTTGATTGTTCCATGCTATTATATTACCCCTTTTGGATGTTTATGGGCTTTATTTTACACATTTATATCATTTTTGGGACTAACCTACTAACCGGAGGCCCAGCCCGTATTGCTGTTTTTTTGCCTATTTCAGTATTTCAAAGAAAAGGAATATCAAACGGAGTCCAAACGGAATGAAACCTACGGGAGCGTGATTTTTGGAACGAACGTGATCCAGAGGACTTGGAGTGCAAGTCAAGAAGCAATTGAGGCGGCCAAGAGATAGGAGGGCGCGCCCTCCCCTCCTGGGCGCGCCCCCTGTCTACTCGGCCCCTCGAGCAGCCACTGACCTACGTACCCCGAAAACATCCAGTGAGCCACCGAAACACAATTTCCACCGCCGTAACCTTCTGTATCCGCGAGATCCCATCTTGGAGCCTTCGTCGGCACTCCGCGGGAGGGGGAATCAACCATGGAGGGCTTCTACATCAACACCATAGCCCCTCCGATCAGTTGTGAGTAGTTTACCACAGACCTTCGAGTCCATAATTATTAGCTAGTTGGCTTCTTCTCTCTCTTTGGATCTCAATACATTGTTCTCCCCCTCTCTTGTGGAGATCTATTCGATGTAAACTCTTTTTGCGGTGTCTTTGTCGAGATCCGATGAATTGTGGGTTTATGATCAAGTTTATCTATGAGAAATATTTGAATCTTCTCTGAATTCTTTTATGTATGATTGAGTTATCTTTGGAAGTCTCTTCGAATAATCATTTTGGTTTGGCCTACTAGATTGATCTTTCTTGCCATGGGAGAAGTGCTTAGCTTTGGGTTCAATCTTGCGGTGTCCTTACCCAGTGACAGAAAGGTTTGCAAGGCACGTATTGTATTGTTGCCATCGAGGATAAAAAGATGGGGTTTATATCATATTGCTTGAGTTTATCCCTCTACATCAGGTCATCTTTCTTAATGCGTTACTCTGTTCTTATGAACTTAATACTCTAGATGCATGCTGGATAGCGGTCGATGTGTGGAGTAATAGTAGTAGATGCAGGCAGGAGTCGGTCTACTTGTCACGGACGTGATGCCTATATACATGATCATGCCTAGATAATCTCATAATTATTCGCTTTTCTATCAATTGCTCGACAATAATTTGTTCACCCACCGTAATACTTATGCTATCTTGAGAGAAGCCACTAGTGTAACCTATGGCCCCCGGGTCTATATTTTATCATATAAGATTTCAATCTACTTTTATTTGCATTTTTACTTTTTGCATCTATATTTAAAATACCAAAAATATATTTATCTTATCATACTATCTCTATCAGATCTCACTTTCACAAGTGGCCGTGAAGGGATTGACAACCCCTTTATTGCGCTGGTTGCGAGTTCTTTGTTTGTGTGTAGGTGCGTGGGACTTTTGAGGAGCCTGCTACTGGATTGATACCCTTTTTCTCAAAAACTAAGGGAAATACTTCCGCTACTATTGCTGCATCACCCTTTCCTCTTCAAGGAAAACCAACACAAGCTCAAGACGTAGCATATCAGAGACAGACATCCACAACGAGAGGAGGGCCAAGGAGATGGCTAGCTTCACCGGAAGGGTTTGCAAAAATTAATGTCGATGGAGCTATTGCGCAGCATAAATGTGGCGAGGCAGTTTCTATGGTGTGTCGAGACCACACAGGTTTATACTTGGGCTCTGGCATAACTGATCCCACAACCCTGGAAACATTCGTGTGCAGGGAGGCGTTAGCTCTGGCACAGGATCTTCAGGTGACAAACATGATGGTTGCCACGGATTGCAAAGGAGTGGTATTGGATATAAACGAGGGGATAGGAGGTCCGCACTCGGCTATTGTACATGAAACAATGCAACGGAGAAACACCTTCGACTTGGTTTCTTTTGTTTTCGAGCGTGGAAATCACTGCTTCGAGGCTCACAATCTCGCCAAGTTCGCTTGTAATCTAGGGGTAGGTCGGCATGTTTGGCTGGGAGCCCCCCATTGTTGGGGAATGTGGTAATTTCAAAAAAAATTCCTACGATCATGCAAGATCTATCTCTATGTGATGCATAGCAACGAGAGGGGAGAGTGCTTTTACGTTCCCTCGTAGACCGAAAGCGGAAGTGTTATAACAACGCGGTTGATGTAGTCGTACGTCTTCACGATCCGACCGATCCTAGCACCGAAGGTACGACACCTCCATGATCTACACACGTTCAGCTCGGTGACATCCCACGAACTATAGATCCAGCTGAGGTCGAGGGAGAGTTTTGTCAGCAAGACGGCATGGTGATGGTGATGATGAATTTACCGGCACAGGGCTTCACCTAAGCACTACGACGATATGACCGAGGTGGAAATCTGTGGAGGGGGGCACCGCACACGGCAACAATCAACTTGTGTGTTCTAGGGTGCCCCCTGCCCCCGTATATAAAGGAGCAAGGGGGAGGCCGGCTGTCCCACCTTGGGCACGCCCCCAAGAGTGGAATCCTACTAGGACTCCAAGTCCTAGTAGGTTTCCACCTAAAAGGAGAGAGGGGGAAGGAAGGAGAGGGAGATGGGGAAGGAAAGGGGGCACCGCCCCCACTTCCTTGTCCTATTCGGACTCAAGGGGAGGGGTGCGCGGCCTGCCCTGGACGCCCCCTCTCTCTCTTCACTAGGGCCCATCGAGGCCCATTAGTTCCCTCGGGGGTTCCGGAAACCCTCCGACACTCTAGTTTTATCCAAAACTTCTCCAGAATACTTCTGGTGTCCGAATATAGCCGTCCAAGATATCAATCTTTATGTCTCGACTATTTCGAGACACCTCGTCATGTCCGTGATCACATCCGGCACTCTGAACAATCTTCGGTACATCATATAGCATAAACTCATAATACCAATCGTCATCGAACGTTAAGCATGCTGACCCTACGGGTTACAGAACTATGTAGACATGACCAAGACACAACTCCGGTCAATAACCAATAGCGGAACCTGGATGCTCATATTTGTTTCTACATATTCTACGAAGATTTTTTATCGGTCAAACCGCATAACAACATACGTTATTCCTTTTGTCATTGGTATGTTACTTGCCCGAGATTCGACCGTCAGTATCTCAATACCTAGTTCAATCTCGTTACCGGCAAGTCTCTTTACTCGTTCTGTAATACTTCATCCTGCAACTAACTCATTAGTCAAAATGCTTGCAAGGCTTATAGTGATGAGTATTACCGAGAGGGTCCAGAGATACCTCTCCGAAACACGGAGTGACAAATCCTAATCTCAATTTATGCCAACCCAAATAAAACCTTCAGAGACACCTGTAGAGCACCTTTATAATCACCCATTTATGTTGTGACATTTGGTAGCACACAAAGTGTTCCTCCAGTATTCAGGAGTTGCATAATCTCATAGTCTGAGGAACTTGTATAAGTCATGAAGAAAGTAGTAGCAATGAAACTGACACAATCATAATGCTAAGCTAACGGATGGGTCATGTCCATCACATCATTCTCGCAATGATATGATCCCGTTCATCAAATGACAACACATGTCTATGGTTAGGAAACATAACCATCTTTGATTAATGAGCTAGTCAAGTAGAGGCATACTAGGGACTATATGTTTTGTCTATGTATTCACACATCTACTAAGTTTCCGGTTAATACAATTCTAGCATGAATAATAAACATTTATCATGAATTAAGGAAATAAATAATAACTTTATTATTGCCTCTAGGGCATATTTCCTTCAATCTCCCACTTGCACTAGAGTCAACAATCTAGATTACATAGTAATGATTCTAACACCCATGGAGCTTTGGTGTTGATCATGTTTTGCTCGAGGAAGAGGCTTAGTCAATGGGTCTGCAACATTCAGATCTCTGTGTATCTTGCAAATCTCTATGTCCCCTTCTAACACTTGATGATAGATGGAATTGAAGCGTCTCTTGATGTGCTTGGTTCTCTTGTGAAATCTGGATTCCTTTGCCAAGGCAATTGCACCAGTATTGTCACAAAAGATTTTCATTGGACCCGATGCACTAGGTATGACACCTAGATCGGATATGAACTCCTTCATCCAAACTCCTTCATTTGCTGCTTCCGAAGCACTAATGTACTCCGCTTCACACGTAGATCCCGCCACGACGCTCTGGTTGGAACTTCACCAACTGATAGCTCCTCCATTCAATAAAATTACGTATTCGGTCTGCGACTTAGAGTCATCCGGATTAGTGTCAAAGCTTGCATCGACGTAACCATTTACGGCGAGCTCTTTTTCACCTCCATAAATGAGAAACATATGCTTAGTTCTTTTCAGGTATTTCAGGATGTTCTTGACCGTTGTCCAGTGCTCCACTCCGGGATTACTTTGGTACCTCCCTACTATGCTTATAGCAAGACATACATCAGGTCTGGTACATAACATTGCATACATGATAGAACCTATGGCTGAAGCATAGGGAATGACTTTCATTTCCTCTCTATCTTATGCAGTGGTCGGGCATTGAGTCTGAGTCAACTTCACACCTCCTAACACAGGCAAGAAGCCTTTGTTTGACTGATCCATTTTGAACTTCTTCAAAACTTTATCAAGGTATGTGCTTTGTGAAAGTCTAATTAAGCGTCTCGATCTATCTCTATAGATCTTGATGCCCAATATGTAAGCAACTTCTCCGAGTTCTTTCATAGAAAAACTCTTATTCAGGTATTCCTTTATGCTATCCAGAAATTCAATATCATTTCCAATCAATAATATGTCATCTACATATAAGATTAGAAATGCTACAGAGCTCCCACTCACTTTCTTGTAAATACAGGCTTCTCCAAAAGTCTGTATAAAACCATATGCTTTGATCACACTATCCATAAATGGTACGCTGGAGCTTGCACAGTTTGCTAGCACCTTTTGGATCGACAAAACCTTCATGTTGCATCATATACAACTCTTCTTCCAGAAATCCATTCAGGAATGCAGTTTTTACATCCATTTGCCAAATTTCATAATCATAAAATGCAGCAATTGCTAACATGATTCGGACAGACTTAAGCATCGCTATGGGTGAGAAAGTCTCATCGTAGTCAACTCCTTGAACTTGTCGAAAACATTTCGCAACAAGTCGAGCTTTGTAAACAGTAACATTACCGTCAGCGTCGACCTTCTTCTTGAAGATCCATTTATTTTCTATGGCTTACCGATCATCGGGCAAGTCCACCAAATTCCACACTTTGTTCTCATACATGGATCCCATCTCAGATTTCATGGCTTCCAGCCATTTCGCGGAATCTGGGATCATCATCGCTTCCTGATACGTCTCCAGCGTATCTATAATTTATGAAGCATTCGTGCTATTTTATTATCTGTTTTAAATGATTACATGCTTTATTATACACTTTTATATTACTTTTGGGACTAACCTATTAACCGGAGGCCCAACCCATATTGTTGTTTTATTGCCTGTTTCAGTATTTCAAAGAAAAGGAATATCAAGCGGAGTCCAAACGGAATGAAACCTTCGGGAGCGTGATTTTTGGAAAGGATATGATCTAGGAGACTTGGAGGGGGAACCCATCACCGGTGGCCATCTTCATCATCCCAGCATTCTCCATGACGAGGAGGGAGTAGTTCACCCTCGGGGTTGAGGGTATGTACCAGTAGCTATGTGTTTGATCTCTCTCTCTCTCTCTCGTGTTCTCTCTATGGAACGATCTTCATGTATCACGAGCTTTGCTATTATAGTTGGATCTTATGATGTTTCTCCCCGCTATACTCTCTTGTGATGAATTGAGTTTTCCTCTTCAAGTTATCTTATCGGATTGAGTCTTTAAGGATTTGAGAACACTTGATGTATGTCTTGCTGTGTTTATCTATGGTGACAATGGGATATCACGTGCCACTTGATGTATGTTTTGGTGATCAACTTGCGGGTTCCGCCCATGAACCTATGCATAGGGGTTGGAACACATTTTCGTCTTGACTCTCCAGTAGAAACTTTGGGGCACTCTTTGAAGTACTTTGTGTTGGTTGAATAGATGAATCTGAGATTGTGTGATGCATATCGTATAATCATGCCCACAGATACTTGAGGTGACAATGGAGTATCTAGGTGACATTAGGGTTTTGGTTGATTTGTGAGAACTTGCACTAGTGAAAGTATGAACCCTAGGCCTTATTTCCTATCATTGGAATACCGTTTGTGCTCACTTTTACCACTTGTTACCTTGCTGTTTTTATATTTTCATATTACAAATACCTTTATCTACCATCCATATTGCACTTGTATCACCATCTCTTCGCCGAACTAGTGCACCTATACAATTTACCATTGTATTGGGTGTGTTGGGGACACAAGAGACTCTTTGTTATTTGGTTGCAGGGTTGTTTGAGAGAGACCTTCTTCATCCTACGCCTCCCACGGATTGATAAACCTTAGGTCATCCACTTGAGGGAAATTTGCTACTGTCCTGCAAACCTGTGCACTTGCAGGCCCAATAACGTCTACAAGATGAAGGTTGTGTAGTAGACATCACTTCCTCATAGTTCGTAGGTTCATCGTGGTCTAGTAACATGATTTCTAGAACAGGATTACCATACCACTCTGGTGCGGATCTTACTCCGGAAGACCTACGAGGTTCGGTAGTAACTTGATCTGAAGTTTCATGATCATCATCATTAGCTTCCTCACTAATTGGTGTAGGAATCACTAGAACTGATTTCTGTGATGAACTACTTTCCAATAAGGGAGATGGTATAGTTACCTCATCAAGTTCTACTTTCCTCTCACTCACTTCTTTCGAGAGAAACTCCTTCTCTTGAAAGGATCCACACTTAGCAACAAAGATTTTGCCTTCGAATCTATGATAGAAGGTGTACCCAACAGTCTCTTTCGGGTATCCTATGAAGACACACTTCTCCAATTTGGGTTCGAGCTTATCAGGTTGAAGCTTTTTCACATAAGCATCATAGCCCAAACTTTAAGAAACGACAACTTTGGTTTCTTGCCAAATCACAGTTAATAAGGCGTCGTCTCAACGGATTTTGATGGTGCCCTATTTAAAGTGAATGCAACCGTCTCTAGAGCATAACCACAAAACAATAGTTGTAATTCAGTAAGAGACATCATAGATCGCACCATATCTAATAAGGTACGGTTACGACGTTCAGACACACCATTTCGCTATGGTGTTCCAGGTGGCGTTAATTGTGACACTATCCCATGTTGTTTCAAATGAAGACCAAACTTGTAACTCAAATATTCTCCTCCACGATCAGACCGTAGAAACTTTATTTTCTTGTTACGATGATTTTCCACTTCACTCTGAAATTCTTTGAACTTTTCAAATGTTTCAGACTTATGCTTCATTAAGTAGATATAACCATATCTGCTCAAATCATTTGTGAAGGCAAGAAAATAATGATACGCACCACGAGCATCTATACTCATTGGACCGCATACATCGGTATGTACTATTTCCAACAAGTCAGTAGCTCGCTCCATTGTTCCGGAGCAGGGGCGGGCCCAGGATTTCAGAAGTGTGTATTCAAATTTTTGAAGGCTAACATTTGGTTTACAGGTTCAAATTGAGAGTACCAAATTTTATAAGTAATGCTCAAATTCATAATTCACAAATATTCTCTGCAAGTTACAATAGCAAATTGCAAACAATAGTAATGTGTATTAGACTACTTAATAACTTTAAATAATTCCAAGCTTCTCTTGTCTAAACAATTCATGAATTCAAAGCAAAGTGCAAACAAATACAAAATTTCAATATGTATAAATAAGAAGCCAACTAGCCAAATTAACTTACTTGCTTTATGCATGTATGGGATGTGGAGGCTGACTAGTGACTAGAATGCGATCGACGTTGATAGAAATCTAGAACTGATTGTTGCCGCAACCTTGATCCGGAGCATCGAGGTAGGCACTTTGGGAGGGATGCATGATGCAAGGTCTGCGTTGCAGCACCGCCCACCAGCCCGTCACCCATGTGGTCTTGCGCTCGTGCCCTGGCTGGATGCGCCGAGGACGATATGCCATCAGATTCAGAATTGGGGACTTGTGGAGGCGGCGTGTCGGTTGGTTTGATCGATCAATCTCGTGTGAGAGGTAGGCTACATCAATTTTTTAATTGGGCCGGGAGCCTGGGAGGAGGAGGTATTACCTTATTGGGCTATTGGGCTAGTCGTATGGGGAGGGAGAGTGTTCTAGGACACTTGGACGTGGGCTCAATGCTTGGCAGGCTCGTAGTTGTCTCAGTTTGCCTATTTTTTCCATACATATACATAATATGCACTATATATATGAATTCTTTTCACAAAATTAATGTGTATTCAACTGAATACCCATGAATTGAAGTGGGCCCGCCCCTGTTCCGGAGAATGGACTTTTAGTCATCTTGCCCATAATGCACGGTTCACAAGCACCAAGTGATTCATAATCAAGTGATTTCATGTTTCTTCATGCGCTTTACACCGATATGACCCAAATGGCAGTGCCACAAATAAGTTGCACTATCATTATTAAACTTCAATCTGTTGGCTTCAACGCTATGAATATGTGTATTACTACTATCGAGATTCAATAAAAATAGACCACTCAACAGGGTTGCATGACCATAAAAGATATTACTCATATAAATAGAACAACCATTATTCTATGATTTAAATGAATAACCGCCTCACATTAAATAAGATCCAGATATAATGTTCATGCTCAATGCTGGCACCAAATAACAATTATTCAGGTCTTAAACTAATACCGATGGTAGATATAGAGGTAGCGTGCCGACCGCGATCACATTGACTTTGGGACCATTTCCCAGGTGCGTCATCAACCTCGTCCTTAGCCAATCTTCGCTTAATTCGTAGCCCCTGTTTCGAGTTGCAAATATGAGCAACAGAACCAATACCAAATACTCAGGTGCTACTGCGAGCATTAATTAAGTACACATCAATAACATGTATCAAATACACCTTTCACTTTGCCATCCTTCTTATCCACCAAATACTTGGGGCAGTTCCTCTTCTAGTGACTAGTCCCTTTGCAGTAGAAGCACTCAGTTTTAGGCTTAGGTCCAGACTTGGGTTTCTTCTCTTGAGCAGCAACCTTTTTGCTGTTCTTCTTGAAGTTCCCCTTCTACCCTTTGCACTTTTCCTTGAAACTAGTGGTCTTATTTAACATCAACACTTGATGCTCCTTTTTGATTTCAACCTCCGCGACCTTTAGCATCGCGAAGAGCTCGGGAATAGTCTTGTTCATTCCTTGCATATTATAGTTCATCACAAAGCCTTTATAGCTTGGTGACAGTGATTGAAGAACTCTGTCAATGACACAATCAACTCGAAGATCAACTCCCAGTTGAGTCAAGTGATTATGGTACCCAGACATTTTGAGTATGTGTTCACTGACAGAACTATTCTCCTCCATTTTGCAGTTGTATAACTTGTTGGAGACTTCATATCTCTCAACTCGGGCATTTGCTTGAAATATTAACTTCAACTCTTGGAACATCTCATATGCTCCATGACGTTCAAAATGTCTTTGAAGTCCCGATTCTAAGCCGTAAAGCATGGCACACTGAACTATCGAGTAGTCATCAGCTTTGCTCTGCCAGACGTTCTTAACGTCATCAGTAGCATCTGCAGCAGGCCTGGCACCCAACGTTACTTCCAGGACGTAATTCTTCTGTGCAGTAATGAGGATAATCCTCAAGTTACGGACCCAGTCCATGTAGTTGCTTACATCATCTTTCAACTTAGCTTTCTCTAGGAACGCATTAAAATTTATTATATATAAAAAGTGTTTGATGGGCTCACCAGAAAAAAGAGAAATAGCTAGAAAATCCCACAAAAATTAGAAACATCCAACCATTTGTTTAATAGACTAAATATTTATGGCCATTAGATATGTTTTAAGTGACTAAAATTAAAAACGTTTCCTACAGAAAAAATGTTGCCGTGGGCCTTTCCTAAAAGAAATAAAGGTAACGTGATGTAGGTTGATTCCTCAACGTGCATCTATGCATTTGCGTCTTAAAAAATAGCCGTGGTAATCTAAAAAGAACTGTGGTTCTTCGTGTATGCACACATGCATTAAGCCCGGACATACCTAAAAACAGATCTAGCTTCACGTCGGCTGATGCATTAGCTTATGCATGCACGCATGCATTCTTCCTTTATATGGACACATTAAAAAAAACCTATTTTTTTGGCACCATGTTAGTTCAGATCATTAAAATTAAATTGATGGTTTGATCTATAATTTATGGCTAAGATTTACAGATAGAATATTCTCTTTTTTGAGGTAATATAAAATATTCTTTTTTTGAACTTAATATATAACTTTTTTTGTACTATAGAGTCCCTGACATGTATGCGCATGCTAAATTAAATTCAGTTTGCATTGAACTAGGACTCCACGCATGTGTTCTTTCTTTCCTCAACTCAACCACTTATATTTTTATTATAGATGCACGATGCGTTCAACAACTATTAAGGTGTTTTTCAGAATAAGAGAATATACAGCCTCCGTCCCAAAATACGAGTCTCAACTTTGGATTAGTTTTGCATGTACACTAGGTTGAGGGACAAAGACATACATGCTTCGCGTAAAGTATACACTATTTATACATACATATGAATATAAATAATGAATAAGTATATAAAAATAACCAAGCATAACTTGAAAAATCTAATATGCAATATTACTATTTTTTTTATTACTCCCACCGTCCGAAATTACCTATCGCTCAAATGGATGCGTTTAGACGCATTTTAGTGCTCGATACGTCCATTTGAGTGACAAGTACTTTCAGATAGTAGTAGTACTAATACTAAGTAGAGCATAAAAATAGATACTACATCATGCATTTAAAAGCACATTTAATAGATTGTTCCCTTTAAGTCCGCACGACAGTTTGTATGAACTGAATAACCATTTTTTTAAATGTTGCAAAAACATATAATCTTTCTTAACAAAATAAATAAATCATCAACATTTTCAATAATTATTCAAGGATAAAAAACAAGTCTACATAGCAAACTTACCAGGTCATATGTTTCAAATAAAAATGTTGGTACAATGCCATAACTAACATACATTTATTGTTCCTATATAAAAACATACATATATTGTTGTTTTTCCTAGAAGCCTGGTGCATGTAAGCTAGGCGAGGTGCGTGAAGGTGGTCCTTCCATTATTCCAAACCATATGTCTAGATGACTCGAATTTCTTGTGAGGGTAAGTTGTTTAAAGTTACAATACTAATTTGTTTTTGATAGAAAGTATATATGGAACAATCGCATAGTATAAACCCTAAACCCTAAACCTAAACCTTAAAGCCGGAAACAAAACCTTCAACCGTCAATATGAAGAACAATCCTTTTATTAATAGATGGTAACCATTTGATCTTCATCAATAAATAATAGAAAATTAAGCCAAGAGATAGTGATACCTTCAATTTAAAATATAAGTCGCATTAATGAAAATCACCAAAACAATACGAAAAGAGGGGCACCAAATACAAGAAAAAAATTAGTCATCAATCTGGTGGACCATATATTTGTTAGCATACCACATCTCATAAAACTTTGTTTTCGTGCCTAAACAAATCATAACTAATAAGAATGTCGAGATGTATCATAGTTCTTTTTACTTAGATGTATCATAGTTGATAGATTTATAATGGTATACAAACATATATCTGACTACTGGGTTATTAATTGGACTACAAAAACAATAAAACATTCTACTCTTATACCTATTACAGATGATGATTATTACACCATTTCAAACCCAATACACTACATTCATATTTCAAACAACACAAATATAGAATAACACATGTCGTTCAGACCATTATTAATGGACTAGAGTGTCATATCTTTATACTCATACATAATATATGTTAGTGTATGATGGTTATGTCTTCATAACTTTATCCAAACAATATTTGACCATTGTTTTGGTGAAACATAATAATTATATACATCACAATATACATATTTCTGGAATTGTATATATAATATTACTGACTAACAATCAATGATGATCATTGTGCATAGCTGTATCATAATACAAAGATAACATGCTATCTTGCAATCTAAACTTAATTATATGCACTCATCTAATCTATATAAATATGTTCCTTGGAATGGCATAATAAATAAAATTATATATAAATTAGAGATATTTATTGCATGATTTTTTATGATAGCTATGAGTGATATAACAAGAATATATAAAGATGATGCCCTCGCATTTGCGAGGGGCACTCTTCTAGTTCAAAGGAATGGTAGCACGAGCCATTGATCTACAACAACATAGACATGCAAAATACTATTAGGTACTAAGTTCAATTAATCATATTACTTAAGAACTCCCACTTAGATAGACATCCCTCTAATCATCTAAGTGATCACGTGATCCAAGTCAACTAAACCATGTCCGATCATCACGTGAGATGGAGTAGTTTTCAATGGTGAACATCACTATGTTGATCATATCTACTATATGATTCACGCTCGACCTTTCGGCCTCAGTGTTCTGAGGCCATACCTGCATATGCTAGGCTCGTCAAGTTTAACCCGAGTATTCTGCGTGTGCACAACTAGCTTGCACCCGTTGTATGTAAACATAGAGCTTATCACACCCTATCATCATGTGGTGTCTCAGCACGATGAACTGTAGCAATGGCGCATACTCAGGGAGAACACTTGTACCATGAAATTTAGTAAGGGATCATTTTATAATGCTATCGACGTTCTAAGCAAAATAAGATGCATAAAGTATAAACATCACTTGCAATCAAAATATGTTACATGATATGGCCATCATCATCTTGTGCTCATGATCTCCATCACGGAAGCATCGTCATGATCTCCAACGTCACCGGCACGACACCTTGATCTCCATCGTAGCATCGTTGTCGTCTCGCCAACTATTGTTACTACGACTATCGCTACCGCTTAGTGATAAAGTAAAACAATTACATGGCGATTGCATTGCATACAATAAAGCGACAACCATATGGCTCCTGCCAGTTGCCGATAACTTTGTTACAAAACATGATCATCTCATACAACAAACTATATCACATCATGCCTTGACCATATCACATCACAGCAAGCCCTGCAAAAACCAAGTTAGACGTCCTCTACTTTGTTGTTGCAAGTTTTACGTGGCTGCTACGGGCTTCTAGCAAGAACCGTTCTTACCTACGCATGAAAACCACAACGATTTTTCTTCAAGTGTGCTATTTTAACCTTCAACAAGGACCGGGCATAGCCACACTCGATTCAACTAAAGTTGGAGAAACAGACACACCAGCCATCTATGTGCAAAGCACGTCGGTAGAACCAGTCTTGCGTAAGCGTACGCGTAATGTCGGTCTGAGCCGCTTCATCCAACAATACAGCCGAATCAAAGTATGACATGCTGGTAAGCAGTATGACTATTATCGCCCACAACTCTTTGTGTTCTACTCGTGCATATAACATCTACGCATAGACCTGGCTCGGATGCCACTATTGGGGAATGCGGTAATTTCAAAAAAAATCCTACAATCACGCAAGATCTATCTCAAGGTGATGCATAGCAACGAGAGGGGAGAGTGTTGTCTATGTACCCTCGTAGACCGAAAGCGGAAGAGTTATGACAACGCGTTTGATATAGTCATACGTCTTCACGATCCGACTGATCCTAGCACCGAAGGTACGGCACCTCCGCGATCTGCACACGTTCAGCTCGGTGACATCCCACGAACTCTAGATCCAGCTGAGGTCGAGGGAGAGTTTCGCCAGCACGATGGCATGGTGACGGTGATGATGAAGTTACCGACGCAGGGCTTTGCCTAAGCACTACGACGATATGACCGAGGTGGAAATCTATCGAGGGGGCACCGCACACGGCTAAATAATCAACTTGTGTGTTCTAGGGTGCCTCCTACCCCCGTATATAAAGGAGAAAGGGGGAGGCCGGTCGGCCCTCCTTGGGTGCACCCCCAAGAGGGGAATCCTACTAGGACTCGAAGTCCTAGTAGGTTTCCACCTAAAGGGAGAGAGAGGGAAGGAAGGAGAGGGAGAGGGGGAAGGAAAGGGGGCCACCGCCCCCCCTTCCTTGTCCTATTCGGACTCAAGGGGAGGGGGTGCACGACCTGCCTTGGCCGGCCCCTCTCTCTCCGCTAGGGCCCATCGAAGCCCATTAGTTGCCTCGTGGGTTCCGGTAACCCTCCAACACTCCGGTTTTATCCGAAACTTCTCCGAAACACTTCCGGTGTCTAAATATAGTCGTTCAATATATCAATCTTTATGTCTCGACCATTTCGAGACTCCTCGTCATGTCCATGATCACATCTGGGACACTGAACAATCCTCGGTACATCATATCACATAAACTCATAATACCAATCGTCATCGAACGTTAAGCGTCCGGACCCTACGGGTTGAGAACTATGTAGACATGACCGAGACACTTCTCCGGTCAATAACTAATAGCGGAAACTCGATGCTCATATTGGTTTCTACATATTCTATGAAGATCTTTATCGGTCAAACTGCATAACAACATACGTTGTTCCCTTTGTCATCAGTATGTTACTTGCCCGAGATTCGATCGTCGGTATCTCAATACCTAGTTCAATCTCGTTACCGGCAAATCTCTTTACTCTTTATGTAATACTTCATCCTGCAACTAACTCATTAGTCACAATGCTTGCAAGGCTTATAGTGATGAGTATTACCGAGAGGGCTCAGAGATACCTCTCCTAAACACGGAGTGACAAATCCTAATCTCGATCTATGCCAACCAAACAAACACCTTCGGAGACACCTGTAGAGCACCTTTATAATCACCCATTTATGTTGTGACATTTGGTAGCACACAAAGTGTTCCTCCGGTATTCAGGAGTTGCATAATCTCTTAGTCTGAGGAACTTGTATAAGTCATGAAGAAAGCAGTAGCACTGAAACTGACACAATCATAATGCTAAGCTAATAGATGGGTCATGTCCATCACATAATTCTCCTAATAATGTGATCCCATTCATCAATGACAACACATGTCTATGGTTAGGAAACATAGCCATCTTTGATTAACGAGCTAGTCAAGTAGAGGCATACAAGGGACTGTATGTTTTGTCTATGTATTCACACATGTACTAAGTTTTCGGTTAATACAATTCGAGCATGAATAATAAATGTTTATCATGAATTAAGGAAATAAATAATAACTTTATTATTGCCTCTAGAGCATATTTCCTTCACCCATGACCAGCATTATGTACCTATGAACATTAATATTATCTAATAAAGTGGCGAGATTTCTCAAAAAAAAATACTAGCCTAGTCATCCAAACCGTGGTGTAGAGACTCACGCATATCTCAAGGAGCTAGGTACTGCTTGGACGGTCATGATAAAGGCGTGTCTAGACAGCCGGGTGTTGAAAGTCCAATCTCATTCTTCCCACCCTCCAGGCTTCGATGAACTTTTTGTCAAAATCGATAAACTTTTTTTCAAGATTCATGAATTTTTTTCAAAATCGATGAACTTTTTTTTCCAAAATTGATGAACTTTTTTCATCGATTTTGAAAATAATGCTCATCGATGTCAGGACCCCGATCCTAAGTCACACTGATCTAGCATGTAACACATCATATCACTTTGCAGCCCCACGCACGGTATTCCCATGACTGCAGCCTTACCTAGGCCGGAACCATTTGCGCCTTTTGGCTCACGTATATGATTGTGTCGCTAGCATCCATATGACAAAGAACCTGGGCCGACATGACTAGTCGTAAACCCAAGGTGGCACAAACTTACATGGACAGGCATACATGACCCAGCAATGCACATGTCAGTTAGCAGCGAGTGTAACCGGGTTGTAGCAAGCTATTAGGACTCCGGTAACACCGCGTTACATTTCCGCCTAGGGACAGACACAGGAGCAAAGAAGGACACATGTTAGTCAACCCATGTATTCTGGAGCAGTACAAAGCTACCAAGGCATAGTGGAAGCACTAGGAGACATTTCCTCATAAGGAAGGCTACCAAAAATAAACAACTAGGTGTCGGATCCCACACATACCAAGCATTTCAGTAACATACACACAATATGCTCGATATGTGTAAATACAACATGGCATCACAACAGAACTCTATGACTCAAAGTATTTATTTAAAAGGCTCCGAGAAGCCATACATAGCATGATATTACAAACATGGCATTACAACTGAGAAGAAAGAAGGCCGGGGAGCCTATCTATCTACAAGACCCTCCATAGGAGCCTAATTCCTGCTCGTCCTCGAGTAGGTAAATGATAAAGAAGAATAATTTTTGATGTGGAATGCTACCTAGCATAATCTTGATCATATGTCTAATCATGGCATGAATATTAAGACACGAGTGATACAAAGCAATAGTCTATCATTTGACATAAAAACAATAATACTTCGAGCATACCAATAAAGCAATCATGTCTTTTCAAAATAACAAGGCAAAAGAAAGCTTATCCCTACAAAATCATACAGTTTGGCCATGCTTCATTTTCGTCACACAAAATGCCCCCATCATGCACAACCCCGATGACAAGCCGAGCAATTGGTTCATACTTTTTAACGCGCTTTAGCTTTTTCAACCCTCACGCAATACATGACCGTGAGCCATGGATATACCACTATAGGTGGAATAGAATATAATGATGGAGGTTATGTGGAGAAGAAAAAAGGAGAAAGTCTCACATCGAGGCGGCTAATCAATGGGCTATGGAGATGCCCATCAATTGATGTCAATGCGAGGAGTAGGGATTGCCATGCAACGGATGCACTAAGAGCTATAAGTGTATGAAAGCTCAACAAAAGAAACTAAGTGGGTGTGCATCCAACTTGCTTGCTCATGAAGACATAGGGCATTTAAGGAAGCCCATCGCTGGAATATACAAGCTAAGTTCTATAATGAAAATTCCCACTAGTATATGAAAGTGACAACATAGGAGACAATCTATATGAAGAACATGGTGCTACTTTGAAGCACAAGATATGAGACTCACTACATGAAGAACATGGTGCTACTTTGAAGCACAAGTGTGGAAAAAGAGATAGTAACATTGCCCCTTTTATTTTTTTATTTTTTGGTGGGATTCTTTGGCCCCCTTTTTTATTTAGGCTTCTTTGGCCTTTCCTTTTTTATGGGGCAATGTTCTATAATGATGATCATCACACTTTTATTTACTTACAACTCGATACTGGAACAAAGATATGACTCTATATGAATGCTTCCGGAGGTGTACTGGTATGTGCAATGATCTAGCGTAGCAATGACATCAAAAAACGGACAAGCCATGAAAACATCATGCTAGCTATCTTACGATCATGCAAAGCAATATGACAATGAATGCTCAAGTCATGTATATGATGATGATGGAAGTTGCATGGCAATATATCTCGGAATGGCTATGGAAATGCCATGATAGGTAGGTATGGTGGCTGTTTTGAGGAAGATATAATGAGGCTTATGTGTGATAGAGTGTATCGTATCACGGGGTTTGGATGCACCGGCGAAGTTTGCACCAACTCTCGAGGTGAGAAAGGGCAATGCACGGTACCGAAGAGGCTAGCAAAGGTAGAAAGGTGAGAGTGCGTATAATCCATGGACTCACATTAGTCATAAAGAACTCATATACTTATTGCAAAATTTTATTAGCCCTCGAAGCAAAGTACTACTACGCATGCCCCTAGGGGGATAGATTGGTAGGAAAAGACCATCGCTCGTCCCCGACCGCCACTCATAAGGAAGACAATCAAAGAAACACCCCATGCTTCAAATTTGTCACACAACGGTTACCATACGTGCATGCTATGGGACTTGCAAACCTCAACACAAGTGTCTCTACAATCCACAACCACCCACTAGCATAACTCTAATATCACCATCTTTATATCGCAAAACTATTGCAAGGAATCAAACATATCATATTCAGCGATCTACAAGTTTATGTAGGATTTTATGACTAACCATGTGAATGACCAATTCCTGTCATCTCTCTAAATAGATATAAGTGAAGCAAGAGAGTTTAATACTTTCTACAAAAGATATGCCCACGCTCTAACAAATATTAGTGAAGCAAAAGAGCCTTCTACAAACGGCGGTTTTCTATTTAAAGAGAAACAGGCAATCCAACTTCAAATGATATAAGTGAAGCACATGAAGCATTCTATAAAGCCATACTCAAAAGATTTAAGTGAAGTGCAATGAGCATTCTACAAATCTACCAAGGACTATCTCATACAAGCATGGTGCATAAAATAAAAAATAAAAACCTAATTGCAAAAGACGCTCCAAGACTTGCACATAATGCATGAACAAAACGAATCCGAAACATACCGATACTTGTTGAAGAAAGAGGGGATGCCTCCCCAGCATCCCCAAGCTTAGACGCTTGAGTCTCCTTGAATATTTACTTGGGGTGCCTCGGGCATCCCCAAGCTTGAGCTCTTGCCTCTCTTCCTTCTTCTCACATCGAAACATAGACACTGCATCCACACAAAACTTCAACAGAAGACTCGGTAAGATCCGTTAGTATAATAAAGCAAATCACCACTCTAAGTACTGTTGCAAACCAATTCATATTTTGTTTTTGCATTGTGTCTACTGTAATATAACTTTTCCATGGCTTAATCCACTAATATAAATTGATAGATTCATCAAAACAAGCAAACTATGCATCAAAAACAGAATCTGTCAAAAACGGAACAGTCTGTAGCAATCTGAACAACCGCCATACTTATGATACCCCAAAAATTCTACAAAAATTAGGAACAATAAACAAGTTATATATCAAGACAGTGCAAAAGGAATCAGAACCAATTGACGTTCCAGTTAAAAATGTAAAATCACGCACTACAGACAAAGTTTCTGTCTTGTACCGTACAAACCAACAAGCATTGTAAACATCCTAAATTGGCACATTATTTTTATAATACAATGGAATTGTACAAGGGGATAATTATTTTTGATGAAAAGTTTCTGTAATCAAGATTCACAAAGTTTCCGTGAGCATGAACAAAGTTCAAGGAGCTCTCCCACTTTAACAATGCTTGTCTTTCTTACTTTCACTTTCCTTTTTGAAAAGTTTTTGGTTCCCCTCTTTATTTTTGTTGTTTTTAAAATATATGAAAGCACTCAACAGAAATAAATGACTCTTAAATGACTCTCTAAAACTACCGGGTTGTCTCCCTGGCAGCGCTTTCTTTAAAGCCATTAAGCTAGGCATTTAGTGCTCAAGTAATGGATCCACCCGGATCCCAAGGTATATCAAAGCCAATCTTAATTAACAATGATTTGTAATTTAGTAGTGAGCACAAAGTAACATATATCATGCAACAACGAAGTCTAACTCTCTTCCAATGCATCAGCATGTCATAAAAGAAGAATTCATGCACACCAAGTAAAGGCCAATGCATAGTCTAAACAGTTTGTTGCAATTTTATCGTGTTGGAAACATAAGGAGGCGGAGATGTAGTTCCTCCCTCGTAATAATTGCAAGTAGGAGCAGCAAGCACATGCATATTATATGTATCAAAATCATCATGTGCAACGGTAAAAGGAAACCCATCAATATAATCCTTAATAAGTGCAAGCTTCTCCGATATAGTGTAGTCAGGAGAATTCAAAAAGATAATAGGACTATCATGCGTGGGTGCACTAGCAACAATTTCATGTTTAACATAAGGAACTATAGCAAGTTCATCTCCATAAGCATAATTCATATTGGCATCTTGGCCACAAGCATAGCAAACATCATCAAAAAGGGATATTTCAAGAGAATCAATGGTATGATAGCAATCATCATAGCAGTCATCCTTCGGTAAGCACGAAGGGGAATTAAACAATGTATGAGTTGAAGAGTTACTCTCATTAGAAGGTGGGCACGGGTGATCAATCCACTCTTCCTCCTTTTGTTCTTCGCTCTCCTCATCATCTTTTTCATCCAATGAGATCACAATTTCATCAATTTCTTCTTCCATAGGTTCCTGCAAAATATTAGTCTCTTCTTGGACAGCGGAGACTTTCTTAATAAGTGTACTAATTTCATAATTGTATTTATAATTCTCATACCAATATTTGAGGATAGCTAAATTTTCAGATCTATAAACAGCATCATCAAAATCCTCAAACTCTTTAAACATAGCTTCAATTTCATAAGCACCCATAAAAGCAACAAATTCTTCTATTTGTTCGACATCATAGTAATCATATATACCATTAGCATAAGAAGCTAAGGTTTTATTATCATTAAATTTGCATGAAAAGGGAAGGTGCAGAGAATTCATCCTAGAGCAACAAGTATAATCATATTCCGAGCATAGTTGTCTAGCATACAACTTCAACATATTAATTTGATCCCATAATAGTTTCCCTTTTTGTGTCGAGCGATAATCCCTAAAGTATTCACGTTGATCCAACGTTACTCCCATTATAAAGTTGAATGGGGTTTTCTCAGGATTATCAAAGTAGTACAAAATATTTTTCTCAATATGAGAATCGAGGGTTTTAGAAGTTACCCCATCCTCATGAGAAGCAAGTACACCTAATTTTTTTTGGTATTTTGTGTTCCATATCCATAACTAAAGATAGAGAACAACTAAGAACAGCAAATAAAAATTACTTAGTGATAAAGCAAACAAGCACACACAAGAATATTCACCCCACGCTATGACTCCCCGGCAACGGCGCCAGAAAAAGGTCTTGATAACCCACAAGTATAGGGGATCGCAACAGTTTTCGGTAAGTAAGAGTGTCGAACCCAACGAGGAGCTAAAGGTAGAAAAAATATTCCCTCAAGTTCTATCGACCACCGATACAACTCTACGCACGCTTGACGTTTGCTTTACCTAGAACAAGTATGAAACTAGAAGTACTTTTGTAGGTGTGACGGGGTAGGTCTGCAAGATAATAAAGAACACATAAATAAAAAGTAGGGGCTGTTTAGATAAAGATGCAAATAAAGTAAATATGGTGAGTGTGGAAAAGTGGTGGTAGGAGTTGTGGAATTGTCCCTAGGCAACTGACTATATTACTAGACCGGTAATCACTATTGAAATTCTATTTGAGGGAGAGGCATAAGCTAACATCCTTTCCCTACTTGGATCATATGCACTTATGATTGGAACTCTAGCAAGCATCCGCGACTACTAAAGGTTCATTAAGGTAAAACCCAACCATAGCATTAAAGTATCAAGTCCCCTTTTATCCCATACGCAAACAACCTACTTACTCGGGTCTGTGCTTCTGTCACTCACGCCACCCACCATAAGCAAATCATAAACATATTGCAAACCCTACAGCGGGAATCTCTCACGCTTGCGCGGCACAGAGGGCACCATAGGACAACACCAATAATAAAACATGCAACTCAAACAAATCATAGCAATTCATCAATCACCGATAGGACAATGAAAATCTACTCAGACATCATAGGATGGCAACACATCATTGGATAATAATATGAAGCATAAAGAACCATGTTCAAGTAGAGGGTACAGAGGGTTGCGGGAGAGTGGACCACTATAGATAGAAGGGGGAAGGTGATGGAGATGTTGGTGAAGATGGTGAGGTGTTGGTGGAGATTGCGGTGATGATGATGGCCCCGGGCAGCGTTCCGGCGCCACCGGAAGCAAGGGTGAGAGAGCCCCCCTTCTTCGTCTTCTTCCTTGACCTTCTCCCTAGATGGGAGAAGGGTTTCCCCTCTGGTCCTTGGCTCCCATGGCTTGGGAGGGGCGAGAGCCCCTCCGAGATTGGATCTATCTCTCTGTTTCTGCGTTCTCAGATTCTACCCCTTCACCGTTTCTTTTATATCCGGAGATCCGTAACTCCGATTGGGGTGAATCTTTCGCTCAGATCTTCCTTGTAAAATTAGATTTCTTGCGCCAGAAGGAGATCGTCAACC
>NC_041391.1:137365112-137378636 GCF_002162155.2 Triticum dicoccoides
TAGGGCGCGCCCCCGTACCTCGTGACCACCCTGGACACCGTTTCGCGTTGATTTTACTTACAGAAAATCATAAATATTCCAAATAAAATTCTCCGTCTGTTTTTTTCCCGTTTGGACTCCGTTTGATATTGGGTTTCTGCGAAACAAAAAACACGCAACAGACAGGAACTGGCACTGGGCACTAGATCAATATGTTAGTCCCAAAAATAGTATAAAAAGTTGCCAAAAGTATATGAAAGTTGAAGAATATTGGCATGGAACAATCAAAAATTATTGATACGACGGAGACGTATCAGAGGCATAACTCCTTATGGGATTCCCAAGCGCTAATCGTCGAAGACCACGTAGAACTACTAGTGAGACTGAAGTCTCCTCTGCAAAACATGAATTAAGCGAACATGAGTACAAATGTACTCAACAAGACTTACATTAGAACAAGCTACATATGCATCGGTACCAACAAAGGGGTGGTGGAGTTTAACTATAGCAAGCCAACTTTGACTCGGTGGCTATCCTGTACTATGACTACTATTATTTCTTTGAGGTGGCGCACACGAGTCCACATATTCACCACATCAATGCAACACTCCCGTCTCCCTACGAGAAGGCCATCCATAGCACGCACACTTATCTGGCGCATTTTAGAGTAATCACTTCCAGTTACCTATGAATCATATAAGCTTTCCAAGTAGTCCAGATCCGAGGACGCATCTATTTGAATAGATCATTCATAACCCCACAGGGGTGTACTTCGTCACACACACTCCCACCACCTATCACCATTTACACGACATGTTCTCGGCAACCTTCAAGAGGAAGCCCCGCGAGGGTGTCGGCCATGACCTGACTAACCACACAAGTCTCTAGTCCAGGTTTACCGCCTATTTGAGTTCCATCCGCATGGAAGTCCGGCTGAGGTTTCCACTATGGCCCCAAACGCTGTGTGCAGAGTTCCCAAGTCCACCATCCGGTTGACACTTGGTACACTAGGCCACGGTGCCTAGTCTGTCCCAAGCCCACCTGTACCGGGTGCCACTTGGTAGACTACTAACACAACCTACAAACACCAGAAACTAGTTGCAACTCCTAGAAAGAGGACAAGGCGATTAATAAGTCAAGAGGGGTCGAGTTACCGGAACCCAATATGTGGTAGTAACTATCTTGGATCACAAACATAGAACTCGGTTCCTGAGGATGGTTTCAATGAGACAACCCACCATGTACTCCTACATGGCCTCTCATCACTACCTTTACCGAATCATGTTCACACACTTAGCTCTCAACAACAGGACACCTTTACCACCATTCCAATCCATCCCAAAGGAATCAGACCTGACACAAATCTAAGCAATAGTAGGCATGGCAAACAAGCATGGATGAGTAGTCACATCTAATGGCTCAAACAACTCCTACTCATGCTAGTGGGATTCAACTATTTACTATGGCAAAGATAGGCCATGTAGAGGAATGGGTTCAACTACCGCAACATGTAACAGTTGAATTGTTGTTGTCCTACTATAGTAAAAGAGAGCAGGAGCGAGAGTGTGGGATTGTATCAGAGTGATCAAGGGGGTTTTCTTGCCTGGCACTTCTGAAGATGGTATAGCTCTTCGATGTCATCAATCTCATCATTGGACGAACGTGTGCTACCGAGAGGGAACAAACACCGACAAACAGAGGAAAAACATTCAATTCTAGGCAATGATGCACATCCATATGCATGGTATGTCATGTTAAGTATTGAATTAATCTAATGCATTGAGCAAGAACTTAATTGAAGTGGAAAACAAGCATATATATCATTTCCAACTCCAGAACGGAAAGGCAAACTGGCATTATCTTGTTTTGTCCTAAACATTAGGTTTAAGTTTCTTAAACATGCATGAAAATGACACAAACAGATTCTTTGGATTTTCCTAATAATTTTTCATATATAAACTATTTTCATCAGAGTCACAGTTTAATTTCTATGATTTTTCAAAGTTTGTGATAATTTCTGGAATTTCCAAAATCATTTTAGAATTTAGAAAAACTAGAAAAGATAATATGACGTCACCCCTGCATCACAACTACATCAGCAGGTCAACAGGGGTCAAACCTGACGTGTGGGGTCCACATGTCAGTGGCATAGTGCCTAACTAGAGTTTAGTCCCGCGTTGACTGCAACTTTGACTAGTGTGGCACCCGTCTGTCAGCCATTGTGGGTGGGGTTAATTAGTGTTGACGGTTGCTACCTCTTGAGCACTGCGTTGGTTTTCCCTCGAAGAGGAAAGGGTGATGCAGCAAAGTAGCATAAGTATTTCCCTCATTTTTTGAGAACCAAGGTATCAATCCAGTAGGAGGCTCCTCACAGGTCCCTCGCACCTACACGAACAAACAAGAACGTCGCAACCAATGCGATAAAGTTGTTGTCAATCCCTTCACAGCCACTTGCAAAAGTGAGATCTGACCGAGATAATAAGATAAGATAAATATTTTTGGTATTTTTATGATATAGATTGGAAAGTAAAGATTGCAAAATAAAGTAGATCGGAAACTTATATGATAAAAGATAGACCCGGGGGCCATAGGTTTCACTAGTGGCTTCTCTCAAGATAGCATAAGTATTACGGTGGGTGAACAAATTACTGTCGAGCAATTGATAGAAAAGTGCATCGCTATGAGATTATCTAGGCATGATCATGTATATAGGCATCACGTCCGCAACAAGTAGACCGACTCCTGCCTGCATCTACTACTATTACTCCACACATCGACCGCTATCCAGCATGCATCTAGAGTATTAAGTTCATAAGAACAGAGTAATGCATTAGGCAAGATGACATGATGTAGAGGGATAAACTCAAGCAATATGATATAAACCCCATCTTTTTATCCTCGATGGCAACAATACAATACGTGCCTTGCTGCCCCTACTGTCACTGGGAAAGGACACCGCAAGATTGAACCCAAAGCTAAGCACTTCTCCCACTGCAAGAAAGATCAATCTAGTAGGCCAAACCAACAATTCATCTGATCTCCACAAACACACCGCAAAAAGAGTTACATCGAATAGATCTCTAAGAAGATCGAGGAGAACTTTGTATTGAGATTCAAAGAGAGAGAAGAAGCCATCTAGCTAATAACTATGGACCCGAAGGTCTGTGGTAAACTACTCACAACTCATCGAAGAGGCTATGGTGTTGATGTAGAAGCCCTCTGTGGTCGATTCCCCCTCTCGCGGAGCGCCAACGAAGGCTCCAAGATGGGATCTCGTGGATACAGAAGGTTGATGCGGTGGAAATAGGGTTTCGTGGTGCTCCAGGATGTTTTCAGGGTACGTGTATATATATAAGAGGAAGAAGTAGGTCGGTGGAGCCTCGAGGGGCCCACGTGGGTGGGGGGCGCGCCGGGCACCCTTGTGGCTGCCTCGACTGCTTATTGACATCCACTCCAAGTCTCCTGGGTTGCGTTTGTTCCAAAAAGGTCGCTCCCGAAGGTTTCATTCCATTTGGACTCCGTTTGATATTCCTTTTCTTTGAATACTAAAATAGGCAAAAAAACAACAATTTGGGCTGGGCCTCCGGTTAGTAGGTTAGTCCCAAAGATGATATAAAAGTGTAAACTAAAGCCCATAAACATCCAAAACGGGTAATATAATAGCATGGAACAATGAAAAATTATAGATACGTTGGAGACGTATCAACGGTTGGTTTAACCGTCGGCTAACCTCTGACATTAATCTGGCAAGGCGGCGATCACCGGTTGGCCATTTTCGGCAATGGCTGGGAGCGCACGTGGCACCGTTGTGATCAACGCGATGAGCTGCGTCGGTTGGTGTGAGCGGTGGGTCGCGGGGCGGCCTATGGCGGTGGCAGCAACGAGCTTCGGCAGCGGCGGGGCTCAGTGATGTGTGGCATTGCGGCTAGAGCTCATGGGAGAGGGAGCTGAGCAGTGCAACGTGGAGAGGAGGCGCTCTCAAGCACGCCCGTTACACAACAGCAACGAACGGAGCACGAGAGGCGCACGGTCTACGACAATGGTGGATCAAAGCTTCGGCCGGAAGTGGAGCCACGGCTAGGGAATGTAGAGAGGCTGGCGAAGAGAGCGAAAACACATTAGAGCTGACAGAGCGGTCGGCCGCAGTCTCAGCAGGCTCAGGGACGATCTACATCGCATGCATCGACGACGAGCTTTGGCAGCCAGATGCGGTGGTGATGAGCTCGAGGGCGACGACTCCATGAATCCGAGGGCGTGTTCTTCGTCTTGGAGCTTCACAGCGTCCAGGTGGAGCTAGAGGACACGACCATGAGGCAAGGGGACAACGGTGGGTGCGGTGCTTCGCGGCGGCGTGCTCCGGCTCATTCGGGCAGCCATGAGAGAGAGAGCTGAGGGGAGGGAGAGGCTGCGGGTGCGAGAGAGAGAGAGAGAGAGAGGCCAGGGGGTGTGTTGCATCGTCTAGAGCCGTCCAGAGCGAGTAGGAAGGCTAGAGGTGTCCTCGCACGTGTGTGGGCGTTGTGGGCACACACCCTCCTGCCTACTAGCAGGAGGTTGAAGACGGCTGGCGGTTGGGCTGTGGTGGTCTGGCTGCTACTGGGCCTCTGAGGTAAGTGGGCTGCCATGTTAGTTTCTCTTTTCCTATTTCTCTTTCTGTTTTTTATTTACTTTGCCCTGTTTTGATTTAGTAATAATACTAAACCATTCTTTTGCTTCTGAATTATTTGTGGATGCAATATGGACTAACCCAAATGCCCACAATATTTTTTAGAATGATTGGAGTTATAGAAGTATTTATGGGAATTTATAACCCCAACTCAATTACAATACGATTTAATTCAAAGACCATAAATGCCTCAGAAAATGTGCATGACCTCTGGTTAAGTTTTTAACCTTTTTCCATAAATAATGAACATTTCTGAAGGGCACTTTGGAAACATTGAAAAATATTTTAGGTTGATCCTATTTGAATTAATTTGGTGCTAGGGTTTGGTCATCCCCATTTGAAATTTCCTTTGAAATTAAACATGATGCACGATGCTTACCAATGCAACTAATTGCAAGAAAAATCTAGGGTTGTGACAACTCACCCCCACTAAACAAGAATCTCATCCCGAGATTCAACATCTAAGGTGACAAAGGGGACATGGAACTGACACAGTCTTCATGATCCATTGGATTTCTCAAGGACGTTGATTCACTGCATCATGTTGATCTTGACATATATGCTTTCGAGAACTTCATCCAAACACGATGACAAAAGGAACAAGGGGAACTCTACGAGAATCGACCTTCACATAGATCGAGCAGCTCACGATCAACTCGCGAAATGAGACATTGAAACATCTCTCGAGCTAAGACACAAAACACACATTGAGAGGTATGGAGAGGGATAGGTGACGAAGATTCAATTTGGTAGGCAACAATTCCATGTTTAAGTAGATGGTTCATGGTTTCAAAGTAGCGAGGAGATAATTGCCATGATTCCATAATAGGGCACCTCGAGGAAGGTGAATCATAGAATTATACCCTTGAGTAGCAAAAAGAATTACTTTTGATACATAGGTCATCGAAACTCTACATACTAGGCGAAAGAAATTCACAAATGATTGTTTGAAGGAGTTCGAAGAAATGGCATACTCGGGTTGGGAAGGAAGCTAGAGTTATAAGACAACTCGGCAAATGGAAGGCACACTCCAGTTGATGTCGAGGATATAACCCAGTGTCTCAGCGTGCTTTCAAGAACTTGAGCATTTCCATATCCATCAAGGCTTTACCAACATCTATACCAAAGATCTTGCTGACACCTCGTACTACCATGATGAATAATGATAGTGGATGTAGATGCAAAGAAGGACATCACTTTCTCAGATTTGTCCTTAGCAATGCCAAAGGAACATAACCTGGATGATCGACTGAGAGACATTTAGCACTCCGCTTCTAATGTTCTCCTTGATTTACTAGGTACCATGATCATGCTTCAAGGAAGCATCGACGTCGTCATCAAATAAAGGTCAAACTTCGAGAACACAAACATCGATAAGGAACAACTTTTAGAATAAGTTGCGCAACACCCTCATGGAGAAGATGGTCAAATTGCTCAGTCAAGATGCTACAGTAATAGATCTTCCGGCTAGGTGTGTCGGCTAGAATATCAACCTTGCCGGGACCTAGATCATAGATCTTAAAATAGTTCCAACCATCATACCTACCTGAGACTCAAATCTGGTTGGTAATAGGATATTTCAGACAGCATGTATGGAAAAAAAGTTTGCAACAGAAACCAATGAGATGACATGCGAGATTCTCGGGAGATGAACTATGGTAGCAAGCTCCAGAACACGATCTGGTTTTCAAGATACATGTGAACACACTGTACAAGACAAGCGTGACCACATAGAAGTCTTACAACAAAACACTACAGAGTTCTAGTTGGGAACCATCATCACGGATAATGAAGTCCTTGATTAAGCCCGGGCTAGCTCTTAAAAAGGAACTTCTTTTCCTTGAACAAATCAGTTAGTGGCTTGGTGTGCTAGGGAATAAGTATAGGATGGAGGTAATTAATCTACCAAATCCCAGAATACTTCGCACATGCATGACTGACTTGGGGCAATTCCAAATGAGGCAAAAAAAAAAACTTTTCTTGAGTTCACGGTGGCAACTTACATCAAATGCACATGAACTTAGAGGAAGTCACTTCTTTCATCAAACATATACTTCATGAGATAGCATAAAGAAGATGATTTCAAAAGTATCCAACACTAACTTAGGTATTCAACATGAATCATGGACAAGTCGAAAATGTTGTTAATCGTCTCAACAACAATTTATCGAGATTTCCATTATAGATGGAATTCCATAACTATGTGAACAAAGTGATAGAATTGGTCAGACCCAAAAGATATAGTGGTGTATGCTCGAGGAAACAACCACGAGTAAGACAACATTACAAACATCATTGGTACTGATTTGATTTGACGATAGCCCATACTCAGACCAAAGATTTGATCATGCAATAGCCTCAACAATAAATCACGAGGATCAATCGATGAAGATATCATCTTTCTTCAACACACACACACACACACACGCACACAAAGGATATCCCTTTGGATTGAACTAAGTTAAGCAAAGCTTTTATCTTCCAACTCTCCAAGTTGTTGTTTAGCTTAGCCAACTAGCTCAGGGGTATCCAACACAGATTCTTGGAGAAGGGGTGGTTTCTAGGAAAACCAACTTGATCACGAGCTCACCATGATGGTCAGGGGTAAACCTCGTGATACTCCCAAGAAGATGTTCGAAAAATCATGAACCACTAATATGTTATTAAGCTCGAGATCGATCTTGCTTTTCAGGGCAAGAGGATATGATCAAATAAGCAAGGGATTGATAAAATCCTAACTCATCGATCGAAGGGTGCACCCGGAAAATGGACTAGGTCACACAATCAGTCTTAGAATGGTGATTCCATAACCAACACACTAAGATTGAGATTATTTTCAATTAACCACCAAGTAGCGAGAATGGTACGAGTATTGATTTCACAATCACGGTTCACTTGTCAGCATTCCAGTCACAACAACACGGAGACCAAGGAATGAATATTGATGGCGAGAAGTATCACTGCATCAAGAATTCATAAGAGGTGATGCAATTCTCATGACAACCTTGACATAAAGGGGGCAGTACTCCAAGGTAGAGTGACAAAAGATGGATCGGCTTTCTTGATCTGCGGAATACAACTACTTTGACCCAATCCTTGAAATGGACAAGGTACTGGAGTTTGTTTCTCCTAGTCATTCCGAAGTAGAATTGCCTGACAGACCACAAGAATAACATGCATCGATGACACGAATGCACCATTACTCTTGACTATCAACTGATAAACAAAGGTCAGAGTACGAGTGAAGAGGGACAACTCAAAGGAACATATTATTTTGTGAGTTGTGGATGCATAGATTAGTATGTCGAACAAAGCTCAACGTATTTCTTCTGGATAACCCATGCAGAAGGTAGGATTGGAAGAGTCACAAACACAATCGGGAACTCATCAAGAGCACTCTTATTGTGATCTTTTGTTTTAGGAGAACTTCTGCCATGATGGTTCATGGTATTGGAAGAATGATATACCACAGACGTTGAGGACTATCACAAGGGTTGCCAATATCCTAAAGGAACGAGAAACACTATCAATAGGAATGAGCAGAATGAATCATGTATTCAAGAACCCAGAAATGGAATACCTACTAAATAACATCACAAGATGCTTTCGAGAATGCTGGCCATAATTATCACACTGGAAATACAAGGTATTGCTAGATTATTGGGTGGTTCTCTAGGATACCCTAGTGTCCTAATGATAGATTCAACATATATGTCAAGGTAACGGAGTACCTCAACACACCGATTAGTGTGGCTAGTCTGGCCCAAAAAGACATCGGGAACAGGAAGGAAGAATTTGCAAATGCATCAAACAATTTAGAAACCCGGGACAACTCGAACGTCAAAATGGCTGTAAATGCTCAAAAATATTTTGAGACATCCTGCAAAATGGTGGCGTGTGCTACGTCTTGAGCTTGTGTTGGTTTTCCTTGAAGAGGAAAGGGTGATGCAGCAAAGTAACATAAGTATTTCCCTCAGTTTTTGAGAACCAAGGTATCAATCCAGTAGGAGGCTCCTCAAAATTCCCACGCACCTACACAAACAAACAAGAACCTCGCAACCAATGCAATAAAGGGGTTGTCAATCCCTTCACGGCCACTTGCGAAAGTGAGATCTGATAGAGATAATATGATAAGATATTATTTTTGGTATTTTTATGATATAGGTAGGAAAAGTAAAGATGCAAATAAAAGTAGATTGAAAGCTTATATGATAAAAGATAGACCCGGTGGCCATAGGTTTCACTAGTGGCTTCTCTCAAGATAACATAAGTATTACGGTGGGTGAACAAATTACTGTTGAGCAATTGATAGAAAAGCGAGTAATTATGAGATTATCTAGGCATGATCATGTATATAGGCATCACGTCCGTGACAAGTAGATTGACTCCTGCCTGCATCTACTACTATTACTCCACACTACTAGGAAAAGGGCTATAGATGGAAATGACACTAATGGCGCACCAGACTTGTGGTGCGCCATTAGTATATACTAATGGCGCACCACCTTCTGATGCGCCATTAGTGTTGAAACTACTAATGGCGCACCCTGCCCACGGTGTGCCATTAGTACCAATTTTTTTTTGAACTAGTGCGCCTGTCCAAACATACTAATGGCGCATCCACTGGTGGTGCGCCATTACTAGTTGTAACTAGTAATGGCGCACCAGCCAGAAGGTGCGCCACTAATGTTATTTTTTTTATTATTTTTTTTATTTCTTTTTTTGCAAAAGTACTAATGGCGCACCACCAGGGGGTGCGCCATTAGTAACCTGGATTACTAATGGCGCATTTGTTGCTGGTGCGCCATTAGTAAGTGGGAAGCAACAAGATATTTTGGACAGCCTCTCCTCCCACACTCACTTTCTCCCCACTTCATTCTCTCCACCGCCTCCTCCTTGTCTCGGGTGCCTCCTCTTTTTCACCTCATTTCCACCATAGATTCATTCAAATTAAGTGGTTAAGTTACCTTATTTTGCTAGGTAAGTAAGGGGGGAAGCTATATTTATGTTGTTCTCCCTACAACAATGTGCACATGCACTTTTTATGGCCTAGCTAGATCTATGTATGTTCGTGGTGTTCCATATGTTTGTGGTGTTGCATATGTGTTTGTGTTTGGAGGTGTACCGGTATTTGAAATGCGATAGTTGCCAATATTTTGCCGGAATGTTGATTCATTTCCGTTTCGGCGAGAATTTTGGCATTAAGCATTCTTTTTGGTCCTATTTTTAGGGAAAGTCATGCCAAATTTTTTCTTGGTTCTAAAATATCGTTTTGCTCTACCCCGCAGGCGACGATGGTCCGCACGATGACCGAAGGCATCGTGAATAGGTTTTTGAGGTCCGCGAAGGCCGAGATGCTTCAAAAGAACAAGACGGAGATAAGATGTCCGTGTCGAAGATGCAAGCTGAATAGCCTTATTGCGGACCCAGATTCCGGGCAGGTGCGGGACCACCTGCTCTTGCGTGGTTTCATGGATGACTATCGGTGGCAAGGTGATGAAGATGACTACGAAGTCGTCCATGGGGGCCGGGCAAGAAATGAGGAAGGGCAGCAAGACAACCACCGCGGCTCGGGGGGGCGAGAAGACGAAGAATCCCCAGGAGATGATCACGACGGTGATGCTGTACACAGTCATCATGTAGAAGATGCAGGACATGATGATGATGCCGGCGGAGCAGACGACGCTGGACCATCGATGGGCTGGGTGCAGGACCCTCATATTCAAGAGCTGCTTCTCAAGCAGACGGATAACGCAAGAGCTGCCGCCCAAGAGAAAGCCAAGATGGATCAACTTGAGTTAGACACGGTTACTCCATTGTATGAAGGATGCAGGCCCGAGGATACCCGCCTGAAAGTAACGCTCATGGCTCTGGAGATGAAGGTAAAACACAAAATGACCGACGCATGCTTCGACGAGAACATGTCATTCTGGCACGAACGTCTTCCCAAGGGGAACAAGTGCCCGACCAGTTTGGAGGAGGCGAAGAAAATCGTGTGTCCTCTGGATTTACCGCACGTGAAATACCATGTGTGCATGAACAATTGCATCATTTATCGGGACGAGCACGCGGAGTCTACCATATGTCTGGTGTGCGGTGTCACTCGATACAAGAAGAGGAAGAAAGCTCCTTGAAAAGTGGTGTGGTACTTTCCGATCACTCCTCGTCTGCAGCGGTATTTCGCGGACCCTAAGGTAGCAAAGCACCTGCGTTGGCACGCGGATAGGGAGGAGAAGAAGCGAGAAGATGACGCAAATGATCCGGAGATAGATAAAAAAGACAAGATGTTGAGTCACCCTAAGGATGCGAGCCAGTGGCAAGCGTTGAACTTCGAATACCCAGAATTTGGGAACGATCCAAGGAACATCATGCTGGGCGCGAGCACCGATGGAGTCAATCCGTTTGGCAGCCAGAGAAGCACACATAGCACCTGGCCTGTGTTCGTGTGGATGTACAACCTTCCCCCCTGGTTGTGCATGAAGAGGAAGTACATTCACATGAGTATGCTAATTGAAGGGCCGAAACAACCAGGGAACGACATCAATCTGTATCTGGGGCTGCTCAAAGAGGAGATTGACACGCTGTGGAAAACGCCAGCCAATACGTGGGACGCCGCAGAGAAAGAATATTTCCCTATGAGAGCCGCACTGCTCACGACGGTGCACGACTATCTCGGTTACGGATATCTTGCGGGGCAGGTAGTCCACGGATTTTCTGGATGCGTAAGGTGCATGGATGACACAACGTATCGCCAGCTAGATAGAGATCCCGGGTCTTCGAAAACCGTGTTCATGGGACATCGAAGGTGGCTTCGCGACAATGACCCGTGGAGGAAACGCAAGGATCTGTTCGATGGTGGAACCGAACCCCGAAAACGCCCGTGTACGAGGAGCGGTGAGGAAATAGACAAGCTGTTGAAAAATTGGAAAGACTGCCCACTGCCGGGAAAGAAGCAAAAGGCGCCAGAGCCGCTGCTCAAGGTATGGAAAACGAGGTCTGTTTTCTGGGACTTGCCGTACTGGAAGATCCACCGTGTGCCTCACAGCCTTGATGGCATGCATATCACGAAGAACGTGTGCGAGAGTCTGCTTGGTACCCTGCTCAACATGCCAGAGAGGACCAAAGATGGGCCGAAAGCAAGGGCAGACTTGAAATCAATGGGCATCAGGCAGGAGCTTCACGCTATATATGATAATGATGATGATGATGATGATGAGGCGAAGCAGGACACAGAAAGTCGTCGCAAAGGCAAAAAGGCCAAGAAGACCGGAAATGACTACCCTCCCGCGTGCTTCACTCTAAGGCAGGAGGAGATCGAGCAGTTTTTCACCTGCCTCCTAGGAGTAAAACTTCCTTACGGTTACGCGGGGAAGATAAGCAGATACCTAGACCCAGCGAAGCAGAAGTTCAGTGGGATGAAGTCTCACGACTGTCACGTGCTGATGACGCAGATACTTCCAGTTGCAATCCGTGGGATCATGGACGCGCACGTCCGTGAAACGCTATTTGGCCTATGCAACTTCTTCGACGTCATCTCTCGGAAGTCGATTGGCGTGAGGCAACTCAGAAGGCTACATGAAGAGATCGTGGTGATACTATGCGAGCTTGAGATGTACTTCCCGCCCGCATTCTTCGATGTTATGGTGCATCTGCTGGTCCATATAGTGGAGGATATCATCCAACTCGGGCCGACGTTCCTGCACAGCATGATGCCGTTCGAAAGGATGAATGGTGTCATCAAAGGATACGTTCGCAACATGTCACGTCCACAAGGAAGCATAGCCAGGGGCTTTCTGACCGAAGAGTGCATCTCCTACTGCACGAATTATCTAGGCATCGAGAACCCCGTTGGTCTGCCCGTCAACAGGCACCTCGGCAGGCTCGCTGGATGGGGTCACCGTGAGGGTCGCCGCGAAATGCATGTCGACTTTGAGGGTCGACTCGCCGACTTTGAAAGAGAAAACCTAGTCGCGCTACAACACATAGACGTGGTCGATCCTTGGGTGGTAGAGCACAAAACCTTTATTAAGAAGACGTACAATGACCGAGGCCAACAGAGGACGGACGGAGATATACTCAAAGAGCACAACTCTTGTTTCACGCGTTGGTTCAAGCAGAAGCTTCTGTCGTACCCTTTACATGAGGATTCTTCCGCGGAAGAACAACTCATATTCGCCTTGTCACAGGGCGCCGAGCACAACCTGATGACCTATGAGGCGTACGATATCAACGGCTACACATTCTACACCGAGGCCAAGGACATGAAGAGCGATGGTTATCAGAACTCCGGGGTAACGATGGAATCCTACACCGGTAACGACAAGGACAGATACTACGGAAGGATCGAGGAGATCTGGGAGCTGAGCTACGCTGGAGAGAAGGTCCCAATGTTCCGTGTCAGATGGGCCAAGAACGTCATAAAAGAAGACCGGTATTTCACCATCATGGTTATACCCAAAGCCAAATCCAAGACCGCGGGCGCAAACGTCACCGCGAAAAATGAGCCATGGGTACTGGCTTCCCAAGTGGACCAATGCTTCTTCATTACCGACCCGCCAAAGCCCAGTCGTGTTGTCGTGAGGAGAGGCAAAAGGAAGATCATCGGAATGGATGGAGTAGCCAATGAGCAAGACTTCGACAAGTACGGCGACCCGAGGATCGAACATGACGACGATGATGAAGTAGCAGCATACACCACAAGAAGAAGCAGGACCACCCTACCTAAAGGACGTCCGTTCCACAGAAGAACTCCATTTGCGAAAAAGAAGGGCAAGAAGATTGTGAACAGATAGCTAGCTAAGATCGATTGTATTTAAATCGTAGCCTTCATTTCTCGATTGTATTTCATGGGTACTTTTTGAACTATCATGAATATTTTTAAA
>NC_041391.1:137379630-137525501 GCF_002162155.2 Triticum dicoccoides
GCCGCCTCGACGCCGCCTCGACCCTGCCCCGACGCCGCTGCCCCGTCACCTCGACGCTTCCCCGCCGCCTCGACGCGACCCCGCCGCCCGGACGCCGCCCCGTCCACACCACCGCCGCCGGGACGTCGTCGGAGCACCGCCACCACCACTCCCCGGCATCCTTATCCTCTCTGACCACCTCCTCCACCCCGGCCCGCTCCTCCAAGGTAAGCTACCGCCCCGACCCCTATCCCCTTCCCTCCTCCCATCCCATCTCCATATGAGCATGATAATTTGCATGAACAGCCTAGTTCATAACAGCCTAGTTCATCATATTATAGTACTCATATTCGGATCGGAGAGAGTGTCATTTGGTTTCAATTGTGGGAGAGTTTCTTGCTCTGTACCAGTTGCGACCGTCTATGGTTTGATTAACCTAATGTAGTATCTTTATTATTAGGTTATAATGAGTTAGATTATCCTCTTCAAAACCAGAGTAGTAGAATAATATACAGCATAATGTTATATTTTAGTTTGTAGTAAAATATACAAACTGTCTTGGTTTTGCTTATCCTCTTCAAAACCAACCGGGCCATAATATACATATAGTCTTGGTTTTGCTTGTAGTAAAATATACAGCATAATGTTACTGCATATTGATACTTACAACATCAAGACTTGTAGTATATTTTAGTAGTACAATGTTTAGAAAGGATATGCAGTTCTGTGATGACTATCTTCAAATATTGTTCTGTGAAGACTGTCTTTGTATAATGTTGTAGTATAATATTTGAAGACTGTCTTTGTATACAATTCTAGTATAAAATTATACAGTTCCATGGCTGCTGTTGTTGTGATATTATATTTTAGTATAATGTTACTGCATATAAAATAATTACATAAGCAAGCTGCGTGTTTAGTTTGATAAAGTGCAAGTTTTCTTTTGAAAATACAGTGGCAATGTGACATATATATGGGGTACTGTAGGATTGTTATTTTGATAAATATAAGCCTGATTTAACCGAAATTCAGTAGATCAATTAGTTTATCATGTCGGGTGGACTGGTTGAAAATGATTGACATAGCTAGCCTGATTCCTTTCGTGATTGAGGTGTTTACCGGCAGATATAATGATTTGTAGCTAATGTGGTCATGTTGTTATATTTTACATTTCTAGTACTTTGGTTCACTTGTAGAGTGCTTGTGCAGTAAAAGATATAGTCTGATATTTCTGTTTCTTTTTTGTTAATATGATCTACCTGCTGTTATTCTGGAGCCAAAGTGAAATTTCTTAGTCCATGTGGATGTGGAAACTTAGTTTCCTATGTTTGAATACATGCTTACATTACCCATGAGTCAATATTTTGGCCCTGAAATCATTGTCTGCACCGAGAATCTTAAATTCTCGGAGTGACATGTTTGATTGAATTTGCCATTTTCACTTGTTTAGTAGATGCAGAGAAAAGGAATATGCATCTCATCTTTCTTAAGACCACAGCTTGAGCATGATTTGCCTATGTGAATAGTATTTTTCCCTGCTCTCTTTGCCTGTTGGAACTTGGAAGGGTGAACTGTGGCAACTATATATTTATTTTTCTTCCCAAATAGCTCTTTTGAACCAGTAGAGAGAGAGGTCTGTGCTACAGGGCTAGGGCTCTTCCTCTCCCTCCATTACCTGTGAACAGAATGTATATGCGCTTTTGGAGCAGAGGTTTCCTCTAGGTGTTAGTTTCCAGCAAGAAGATCCCTCGCCGCTGGTTCGAATGTATAATAGGAGTCTGTTTCATTATGCTAGCGGTGTCAACGAGGTTGATGTTGCATAATTAAATTCCCCATGACATTGTCTGCCTTTTTTCTTCTTCATTTTTAGTAAAGTGATGCTGCTGTACTACTTGTCAAGTGATGCTGCTGTACTACTTGTCAAGTGATGCTGCTGCTGCTATCTGCGAGTTGCTGCTGCTAGTTGTGATTTTGTCAAGTGATGCTGCTGCTACTTGTGATCTTCTAAAATGACCCCTTTCTCCTGAAACGTTGATTAATTTCCGTTTCGGTTGAGAAATGGGGCACTCCAAGGTCAAGAAAATTAGCAAAGGTCATGCCCAATTTTCTTGACCTAGAAGGTGCCCGATTCTCAACCGAAATAAAAATTAATTTGCTTTAGTGGTTGGATTAGTTTAGTATTTTTTTTCACACACTCAGACACCCTTGCTTGCCATGTGTGTGAGAGAGATAGTGAGAGGAGACAAGAAGAAGGGGGTTAGGAAGATGTTGCCTGCTCATCAAAGCTAACCATCTCCCCCTTTTCACCCCTTTTCCTTTGTCTTTTGTGGGTTGCAAGGAAGCTACTGTCTTAGCTAGCTTAGCTTGTGCACAAATCCCAGTGTTACAATCTAGAAAATTAGCCTGCAAAGATGAGGTCCCATGCTGGCTGTACCACGGCATCATGCAACAGTGCCTTCAAGATCCAAGGTAATATCACAAACATCATAGGCAATTTGACCAAACTCACAACCTTGTATCTTTGCAGCAACCCACTTTCTAGACACACCCCTCAAGAACTAGGTTACCTTGAGAAAGTGGACTTGGACCTTAGCAACAACACACTAACAGGTTCTATCCCAAAACACCTAGGCAATATCACAAACATCTCTCAATTGTTCCTTGACAATAACCAACTTTTTGGCGACATTCCTCGAGAATTAGGTTATTTGGTCAACTTAGAGATCTTGTTCCTTGACAATAACCAACTTTTTGACCAAACTTTGTTTCTATTTAGAGAGAAACATGGCCCACAACGATGAGGCCGGGGGTTCGGGCGGCAAGGCATTCTGGGAGCTGTCCCAGGAGATGGAGGAACAACCTCACTTGTATGAGGCCGCCGCCTTCCCCACCGATCCTGAGACCACGGATGGTGCCGCCGAGGATGACCACACTGATGCCACCACTGATGGTGCCGCCGAGGATGCCACCACTGATGATGGCGGCGCATGCATAGATGGCAGCCAACCGAAGAGGCAACGGAAGGACCGGCGCCCGATCGTGCTCCGCACCCTCAAGGAGGAAGTTACTGAAGTGGACTCCAACGGGAATCCAACGGCGCCCGAACGAATAGTCAAGGGGTACTCGCTTCAGCTCGGGTGCATTGTCCGGAGCACCGTCTCGATCAACACCGAGAACCTGAGGCATCCTGACCGAGGGAATTTGCGCAACCTCCTCTTCACGAAGCTGCACGAACGATACAAGTTCCCCGCTGAATTTGAAAACACAAGCCTCAAAGGGTATAAAGTGAACAATGCTGCCCTCACGAAGATGAGCAAGGCCCTGTCTACTTGGAAAAGCAATGTGAAGAGAATGATCGAGAAAGGTGAGAGTTATCAGAAGATCAAGGAGAAAAATCCTTCGATCACCGAAGATGACTACAACGACTTCAAGATCAATTGCTCGAGCACCGCAAGCTCCCAATCAAGTGAGTGGGGGAAACAAATGCGGGAGCTGAACATAGGGGAACACACACTCGGTCCCGGCGGTTACAGAGTGGCGGAGCCTATATGGGACAAGGAGGACGTGGACCGTGCCGAGAAAGCCTACCGCCCCGCTTCGAGAAATACAGCGGTAACAAGCAGACTATGAACTATGTCAGGGCCCGGTACAAGGAGGACCCGATAACAAAGGAGCTTACCACGGATCCGAAGACCAGGGCGCTTGAGCTTGTTCTGGTAAGGAATACACCCCCGCGTAATTAGCTCCATATGGTTGCATTCTAATTAATGAAGCCAAATTTCTTAATGGTTCACATTCCTTCCGCAGGCGACTGAAGCAGTAGCGCGGAGTCGACTAAGAGCAACCCTTGGGACACCACTCTAAATAGGGGGTTTAATGTAATGAAGAACAAGGATAACCTCAGTAAGCCGACGTCAGCTGGTCGTGTGGCCGGCAAAGGCTTGTCGACAAAATGGGGGTCATACTATACCGCTGGTGTGCGGAAGGAGAAAAAGACTAGCTCGGAAAGCCAGGCGCGAGAGGTTCAAGAACTCAAGGCACAGGTGGCGCGGATTCCGGAGATTGTCCAAGAGCAAGTGGAACAACGACTCGGAGCGACAATCACCGCCCTTGTGCCTACCTTATCTCGGGGTTGAGTGCGTGGATTGCGGGCGGCCAACAGGGGCCGCCCCCGATTCCTAGCTTCACGGCATGCAACTCGCATAATGCGATGGCGGGGCCATTGGTGCCTCCGGCGGAGGCGGCATTGGTGTCTCCGACGCTGGCACGGGAGCTTAATGCACCCGGGTGTACGCCGGCCGGCACCTCTTCAGCAAGCGGCCCCTCCGTCAACTGCACGCCCGCCGTTGGCGGTGCCTCAACATTAGCCGAGCTCGACGCCATCATCACGGTAACTAATTAAGCCTCTCTCGGCCGAGGACTTCATCTCCTTGCCTTTGACTGGGCATCCCTGACGCCCTACATGTTTTCGCAGGGCGCCGCCGACGTTCCGTGCACTCTCCTCCACTTCGTGAACAACGAGTTGGTCGATGTCGCCAAGGGCAAAATCGTTCAACCGGGCAACCCCTTGTTCCACGGTACCTAGATGCCACCCAACTTGTTTAGGGTTCAACTGGTTCGGGTGCTGCCAGGCTGCGACGACTTGTTACCTCCGATTCGACCCGTCGGGGCCGACGATGAAGACGTGATGACCCTCAGCGCCTGCCTAAGCTGGCCCCTGCTTTGGCCGAAGAGCCAGATTCGTTTGGGGGCGGGGGACACCACCCCAAAGACAACACCGCCAGTCGTGCCGCCGCCAAGTCGGCCCCATGGCTAGACCGCCGTAACGGTGCCGGACATCCCTATGCCACTGGATCCAAACATGCATATGGCACAGGATCAGAACGACGATGACGACGACGACGATGATACATTTGGCAACGTCGATCAGTACTTTGCCGAGCATGGGTACGATGGCGACTTCATGGGGCCTCCTTCTCAAGAACCAAACCCAACAAAAGACGTGTGCGATCTAGCTCGTACCGCGGAGAAGCCAAGTTGCAACAGGCGCCGTCTGGCGTTCAGCTCTCAGGAGATGCCTCTAGCTGCCGACTTCACCGAGCCTTAGATAGGCGAGGTGCGAAATATTATCAGCCCCAACACACTCAAGAAGGCGGTCTGTGAGCAGAACTCGGTCCCATTACAGGAGAAGAAGAAGGCACGCAAAAGAAAGACTAAGAAGGGTGCGAGCCAGCCGGCACCGAGTACGATCCGTGCTCAGGACGGGCCACCTTCACCGCAGGATATCTCGAGGAGGGTGCATGTGGCGGGTAGGGCGATTCTACCGACAAATATGCTCAATGCTGCAACCGGTGCTATGCGGAGTCTGCATGACAGTGTTCTTGCTTTGGAGAAGCGGCGTCTCAGAGAGAAGGATGTGGCATACCCGGTTTTCGCGGCCAAGGTGCCAGAGGGCAAGGGCTTTGTGGATAACTCCATCGGGCGTACGATCGTCCTGCGTTTTGATGACATCCACGCTATGTTGGACCTTCATCCGCTGCACTACACCTTCGTTCGGCTATTTTCGCTGAGTATGGAGATGCGGATCATTCGCGACAAGACCCCGGACATCATGATAGTCGACCCCTTCTACATGCATGCCAAGATCTTGGGCAGCGCTGGGGAACGGCAAGTCGCGAGTTCTTACCTCGAAGGCGTCATTCTGGCAAACCAAGATAAGGATAACTTCCTCGTGCCTTACTTTCCCGAGTAAGTCCTCCCCTCAACCGGCCCGTAACATATGAATTCTTACATTTCGATCGTTTTTCTTTTAACATTCCGTGTTTTCTGCAGTGACACACGTTGCACGCTCATCCTCCTAAGCCCCAAATATTCCATGGCCACGTATTTCGACCCGGACCGTCAGTCGAACGTAGACTACACAAATGTCAAGAAGGTTCATGATGATGTTCTCCCCGGCTACGCCCAATCTGGAGGCACCTTCACCAGGCCTATTCGTAAGTACGGCAAGCACGTGTTCTCCCACAATACGTCGTTCTGCTGCGTCAAGCAGCCGCCTGGCGGTCAGAAGGGTGCCTACTACGCCATCCATCACATGCGGGCGATCGTACGGGACCATCATCAACTTCTGCTACCGAGTAAACTCAAAGATTGGGCCGCGAGCGTGTCGGCAATCCAGGACGCGGACCTCCGACAAGAATTCTTTCGCATCCAGTCGGAGTTTGCGGAAATCATCCATCAAGATGTCCTTCGTACCTCGGGGCAGTTCTACCTCAGAAATCAACCGTCCAACAGTGGCATTGACACAATGCTACAAATGCAGGCTGACAACGACCGTTATTTCATGACTCCCACGATAGACCGCGGCTTCATCCACGCTCCGGTCCCTTGAGTCGAGTCGAAAGCAGTGATGCTGTGTCTAGTTCTGAAACATCGATTGGCTCATGTTGTAATTAAACTTTAATGAACTTGTAGTATGTCTCTTTGGTTTCGAGAGTCGTTGAACTTAGATGTAATCGATGCTATTAATGTCTTGCTTTTCTCTTCCGATCGTTCTGTTGCATAATTATATATTGCTTATGTATTGTCTGTGGTACTAACGTTTCGTTTGGCTAGTGCATAGCGATGCCGACGTATGTCGTGTACAAGGGTAAGGTTCTCGGAGTCTACGATGACTGGGAGGAGTGTCGGAGACAGGTTCACCGATTCAGCGGTAACAGTTACAAAGGGTACACCACTAGGGCCGAGGCCGAATCTAGATACGCCCGCTATCTAGCGGGAGAGGGGAGGGAGCGTTGGAGGAACCGGATGAAGATGAGTTTCATCATGATGATGCTCATCGTGATGACCGCAGCTCTCTTCTATGTGATGGTAGTTTAGATGATCGATATCGACTTGTAATGTGAAGACAAACTCGCTACTCGCGGTCTCGAGACTTGTAATATAATGTTCTATCTTTGTTCGGTCTTTTCAATTCGGAGACTAATATGATGAATTGTATTCGGAGACTAATATGATGAATTGTATTCAAAGACTAATCTTCTATTGTATTCGATGAATCTGTTGTTGATGTGTGCTGTCTATATTTTGTCAAATTATACATTTTGTAACCTGTGCAAAAAACAGAAAATAAAAAAATAAAAAAAACCTAATATTCATACTAATGGCGCATCACATGATAGTGCGCCATTAGTATGACAAAGCATACTAATGGCGCATCACTGGTAAGTGCGCCATTAATATGCCATGGTTACTAATGGCGCATCCAGTGGTGGTGCGCCATTAGCATGCCAAAGCACCTGGATATACATGGCCCCTGGGAGGCATACTAATGGCGCACCCTGGCCTATACTAATGGCGCACCCGTGGTGCGCCATTAGTATACCAGATACTAATGGCGCACCAGGTGGTGCGCCATTAGTAAAAATTACTAACGGCGTGCTGTTAATGGCGCACCACAGATGCGCCATTAATAGCCATGTTAGGTGCGCCATTAGTAGGGGTTTTTCTAGTAGTGCCACAATCGACCGACTCCTACCTGCATCTAGAGTATTAAGTTCATAAAGAACAGAGTAACGCATTAAGAAAGATGACATGATCTAGAGGGATAAACTCATGCAATATGATATAAACCCCATCTTTTTATCCTTGATGGCAACAATACAATACGTGCCTTGTTGCCCCTACTGTCACTGGGAAAGGACACCGCAAGATTGAACCCAAAGCTAAGCACTTCTCCCATTGCAAGAAAGATCAATCTAGTAGGCCAAACCACACCTATAATTCGAAGAGACTTGCAAAGATAACTTAATCACACATAAAAGAATTCAGAGGAGATTCAAATATTTCTCATAGATAAACTTGATCATAAACCCATAATTCATTGGATCTCGACAAACACACCGCAAAAAGAGTTACATCGAATAGATCTCCAAGAAGATCGAGGAGAACTTTGTATTGAGAATCAAAGAGAGAGAAGAAGCCATCTAGCTAATAACTATGGACCCGAAGGTCTATGGTAAACTACTCACAACTCATCGGAGAGGCCTTGGAGATGATGTAGAGCCCCTCCATGGTCGATTCCCCCTCCGACGGAGCACCGGCGAAGGCTCCAAGATGGGATCTCGCGGATACAGAAGGTTGCGGCGGTGGAATTTGGTTTCGTGGTGCTCCTCGAAGGTTTCAGGTTACGTAGCTATATATAGGAGGAAGAAGTAGGTCGATGGATGCTCGAGGGGCCCATAAGGGTGGGGGCATGTCGGGCACCCTCGTGGTGCCTCGTCTATTTCTTGACGTCCACTCCAAGTCCCCTGGACCACGTTTTTTCCAAAAAGATCTCTCCCGAAGGTTTCATCCCGTTTGGACTCCATTTGATATTCCTTTTCTTCGAAACGCTGAAATAGGCAAAAAAACAGCAATTCGGGTTGGGCCTCCGGTTAGTAGGTGAGTCCCAAAAATGATATAAAAGTGTAAAGTAAAGCCCATAAACATCCAAAATGGGTAATATAATAGCATGTAACAATAAAAAATTATAGATACGTTGGAGACGTATCAAGCATCCCCTAGCTTCCCGCTCGTCCTCGAGTAGGTAAATGATAAAAAAAGAATTTTTGATGTGGAATGCTACCTAGTATAATTCTCAATGTAATTTTCTTTATTATGGAATCAATGTTCAAATCCGAATGATTCAAAATAAAAGTTCATATTGACATAAGAAATAGTAATACTTCAAGCACACTAATCAAAGCAATCATGTCTTCTCAAAATAACATGGCTAAAGAAAGTTATCCCTACAAAATCATATAGTCTGGCTATTGCTTTATCTTCATCACACAAAGTATTTAATCATGCATAACCCCGATGACAAGCCAAGCAATTGTTTCATACTTTAGTAATCTCAAACTTTTTCAACTTTCACGCAATACATGAGCGTGAGCCACGGACATAGCACTATATGTGGAATAGAATGGTGGCTGTGGAGAAGACAAAAAGGAGAAGATAGTCTCATATCAACTAGGCGTATCAACGGGCTACGGAGATGCCCATTAATAGATATCAATGTGAGTGAGTAGGGATTGCCATGCAACGGATGCACTAGAGCTATAAGTGTATGAAAGCTCAACAAAAGAAACTAAGTGGGTGTACATCCAACTCGCTTGCTCACGAAGACCTAGGGCATTTTGAGAAAGCCCATCTTTGTAATATGCAAGCCAAGTTCTATAGTGAAAAATTCCCACTAGTATTTGAAAGTGACAACTTAGGAGACTCTCTATCGTGAAGATCATGGTGCTACTTTGAAGCACAAGTGTGGTAAAAAGGATAGTAGCATTGTCCCTTCTGTCTTTTTCTCCCATTTTTTATTTGGCCTTTCTCTTTTTTTATTTGGCCTTTCTCTCCTTTTTTTAAGTCCGAAGTCTCATCCTGACTTGTGGGGGAGTCATAGTCTCCATCATCCTTTCCTCACTGGGACAATGCTCTAATAATGAAGATCATCACACTTTTATTTACTCTCAACTCAAGATTACTACTCGATACTTAGAACAAGATATGACTCTATATGAATGCCTCCGGTGGTGTACCGAGATATGCAATGAATCAAGAGTGACATGTATGGAATTATGAAGGTGGCTTTACACAAATACGATGTCAACTACATGATCATGCAAAAGCAATATGACAATGATGATGTGTGTCATAATAAACGGAACGGTGGAAAGTTGCATGGCAATATATCTCGGAATGGCTATGGAAATGCCATAATAGGTAGGTATGGTGGCTGTTTTGAGGAAGGTATATGGTGGGTGTATGGTACCAGCGAAAGTTGCTCGACACAAGAGGGGCTAGCAATAGTGGAAGGTGAGAGTGTGTATAATCCATGGACTCAACATTAGTCATAAAGAGCTCATATATTGCAAAAATCTACAAGCCTTTGAAAAAAAAGTACTATGGCATGCTCCTAGGGTGATAGATTGGTAGGAAAAGACCATCGCTCGTCCCCGACCGCTACTCATAAGAAACACAATCAATAAATAAAATTGTGGTTCAACTTCATCACAAAGCGGTTCACCATACGTGCAAGCTACGGGAATCACAAACTTCAACACAAGTATTCTTTAAATTCATAATCACCCAACTAGCATGACTCTAATATCACCACCTCTATATCTCAAAACAATTATCAAGCATCAAATTGATCATAACATCCAATTCACTTTCTATGATAGTTTTTATTATACCCAACTTGGATGCCCATCATTCTAGGACCAATTTTATAACCATAGCAAATACCATGCTGTTCTAAAAGACTCTCAAAATAATATAAGTGAAGCATGAGAGATCAACAATTTCTACAAAATTAAGCCACTGCAGTGCTATAAAAGATATAAGTGAAGCACTAGAGCAAAAATTATCTAGCTCAAAAGATATAAGTGAAGCACATGGAGTATTCTAATAAATTCTAATAAAGTGGGATTCTCCCAAAAGGTGTGAAAATCAAGGATGATTGTTGTAATCTAAAAAGCAAATACTAATATCGTACAAGATGCTCCAAGCAAAACACATATCATGTGGCGAATAAAAATATAGCTCCAAGTAAAGTTACCGATAGACGAAGACGAAAGAGGGGATGCCTTACGGGGCATACCCAAGATTAGGATTTTGGTTATCCTTGAATATCATGGGGTTCCATGGGCATCCCCAAGCTTAGGCTCTTGCCACTCCTTATTCCATAGTCCATCAAATCTTTACCCAAAACTTGAAAACTTCACAACACAAAACTCAATAGGAAATTTCATAAGCTCCGTTAGTGCAAGAAAGAAAAACCACCACATAAGGTAATATAATGAACTCATTATTTATTTATATTGGTGTTAAACCTACTATATTCTAACTTCTCTATGGTTCATACCCCTTGATACTAGCCATAGACTCGTCAAAATAAGCAAACAACACACGAAAAACAGAATCTGTCAAAAATAGAATAGTCTATAGAAATATGTAACTCTAGAATACTTATGGAACTCTAAAAATCCTACACAAATAGGAAGTCCTTGGAAATTTGTCTATTGATCTACAGCAAAAAGAATCAACACAAAATCACGTTTATGTGAATTACTAAAATTATTTTTGTTTGTGCAAGGTTTCTGTTTTTCAGCAGAATCAAATTAACTATCACCATAGGTTATCCTATAGGTTCTACTTGGCACAAACACTAATTAAAACATGAAAACATATCTAAACAGAAGCTAGATGAACTATTTATTACTAAACAGAAGCAAAAATCAAGGATCAAAAATAAAATTGGGCTGACTAGCGCTATTGTTTAACGCCCCTAGCTAGGCATAAAAGCGAGGATGAATCTAAGTAGTGCCATCTTTGGCACTCGAAAAGAAAAGAGAGAATTTCCTTTTTATGGAATTCATCATTCTATTTTGGGAAAACACATTGCCATTAATGGAGGAAGTAAGATTAAGCACATTACGGAAATTTGCATCTAAGCTAGCCTTCATCTCTTTAATAATTTCATTTGATAAAAGCATAAGAGAGTGGTAGATTCAACCTTATCATTCATGGGGTGCCCAAATATAGTTTTCATTTTCTCATAGGTATCTGTAGCATCCCCTTCAAGAAAACCTCCTTCAAAAATAGAATCTAGAACTTGCTTGAAAGAAGTGGGTAAGCCAACATAAAAGCTTTTTAAGTATATCTCAATTTGATATTGTGGCACATAGCTAGCCCGAATCCTTAATAGCCTATCCCAATCATCTTTTAAAGACTCATCAAGTAAATAACGAAAGATTTAGGAGTCATCTTCATTAAAATTATTCAAACTCTCATTGGTAACCCCGGTGGGTCTTTCCATAGCATAATTATTTATGAGCTTAGAGAGGATAGAGGGACTATCCAAGGTACTAAAACCCTGGAAAGAACCCTTAGTTCTTTTCGATTTGGCCATGGCAATGGGAAAACAAACGGTAAAGAGAGGGTGAATAAAACGGCAAGGGTGAAGTGGGGGAGAGGAAAATGAGAGGCAAATGGCGAATAATGTAATGCGAGGGAGATGAGTATGTAATGGGTACTTGGTATGTCTTGACTTGAGCGAAGACCTCCCCGGCAACGGCGCCAGAACTCGCACGTTGGCGGGAGGTCGAATCTTGACTTGAATTGGTGTAAGCCTCCCCGGCAATGGCGCCAGAAATCCTTCTTGCTATGCCTTGAGCTTGCGTTGGTTTTCCTTGAAGAGGATAAGGTGATGCAGCAAAGTAGCATAACTATTTCCCTCAGTTTTTGAGAACCAAGGTATCAATCCAGTAGGAGGTTCCTCAAAAGTCCCACGCACCTACACGAACAAACAAGAACCTCGCAACCAACGCAATAAAGGGGTTGTCAATCCCTTCACGACCACTTGCTAAAGTGAGATCTGATAGAGATAATATGATAAGATAATATTTTTGGTATTTTTATGATATAGATTGGAAAAGTAAAGATGCATATAAAAGTAGATTGAAAGCTTATATGATAAAAGATAGACCCGGGGGCCATAGGTTTCACTAGTGGCTTCTCTCAAGATAGCATAAGTATTACGGTGGATGAACAAATTATTATCGAGCAATTGATAGAAAAGCGAATAATTATAAGATGATCTAGGCATGATCATGTATATAGGCATCACGTCCGTGACAAGTAGATCGACTCCTGTCTGCATCTACTACTATTACTCCACACATCGACAGACTCCTGCCTGCATCTAGAGTATTAAGTTCATAAAGAACAGAGTAACACATTAAGAAAGATGACATGATGTAGAGGGATAAACTCATGCAATATGATATAAACCCCATCTTTTTATACACAATGGCAACAATACAATACGTGCCTTGCAGCCCTTGCTGTCACTAGGAAAGGACACCGCAAGATTGAACCTAAAGCTAAGCATTTCTCCCATTGCAAGAAAGATCAATCTAGTAGGCCAAACCAAACAGATAATTCGAAGAGACTTGCAAAGATAACTTAATCACACATAAAAGAATTCAGAGGAGATTCAAATAATTCTCATAGATAAACTTGATCATAAACCCACAATTCATCGGATCTCGACAAACACACCGCAAAAAGAGTTACATCGAATAGATCTCCAAGAAGATTGAGGAGAACTTTGTATTGAGAATCAAAGAGAGAGAAGAAGCCATCTAGCTAATAACTATGGACCCAAAGGTCTGTGGTAAACTACTCACAACTCATCGGAGAGGCCTTGGAGATGATGTAGAGGCCCTCCATGGTCAGTTCCCCCTCCGGCGGAGCGCCGGCGAAGGCTCCAAGATGGGATCTCGCGGATACAGAAGGTTGCGGCGGTGGAATTAGGTTTTTGTGGTGCTCCTCGAAGGTTTCAGGGTACGTAGGTATATATAGGAGGAAGAAGTAGGTCGGTGGACGCTCGAGGGGCCCACGAGGGTGGGGGCATGCCCACCCCTAGGGGGCACACCGGGCACCCTCGTGATCGCCTCCTCTGTTGCTTGACATCCACTCCAAGTCCCCTGGATCACGTTTGTTCCAAAAAGATCACTCCCGAAGGTTTCATCCCGTTTGGACTCCATTTGATATTCCTTTTCTTCGAAACACTGAAATAGGCAAAAAAATAGCAATTCGAGCTGGGCCTCCGGTTAGTAGGTGAGTCCCAAAAATGATATAAAAGTGTAAAGTAAAGCCCATAAACATCCAAAACGGGTAATATAATAGCATGGAACAATAAAAAAAATTATAGATACATTGGAGACGTATCAGCGTGACCACTCAACCTCACAGTATCAAGGCTCCGAGACCAGTTTTTAACACATGGAAGTACTAGAAACTGAACTGAGACTTGAATCCATCAATCCTATAAGCCTACGGACTAGTAACACGTGATCTTGATAGAAAAATGAGAAACCTAGTTCTTAAACCCCGTAGGAAAGAAGAGGGTGACTCAAATCAGAAGGACAGAATGTAAAGGAGTAAAAAGAGCATTATGTTCCCTTCCACAATAAATTCCCTTATATAACTAAAGCATTTCTAAACTCGACTTCGACCGGTTTGGCTTGGTAATCCTATAGGGCAGTCAGGCTCTAATACCAAAGCTGTCAAGACCCCAATCCTAAGTCACACCGATCTAGCATGTAACACATCATATCACTTTGCGGCCTCATGCACGGTATTCCCATGGTTGCAGCCTTACCTAGGTCGGGACTGTTTGCTCCTTTTGGCTCACGTATATGATTGTGTCACTAGAATCCATATGAAAAAGAACCCGGCCCGACATGACTAGTTGTAAACCTAATGTGGCACAAACTTACAGGGACAGGCATACATGACCCAGCAATGCACGTGTCAGTCAGCAACGAGTGTAACCGGGCTGTAGCAAGCTATCAGGCCTCCGGTAACACCGCGTCACATTTCCCCGTAGGGACAGACACAGGAGCAAAGAAGGACACATGTCGATCAACCATGTGTTCTTGAGTAGTAGCAAGCTACCAAGGCATAGTGGAAGCACTAGGAGACATTTCCCCATAAGGAAGGCTACCAAGAATAAACAACTAGGTGTCGGATGCCACACATACCAAGCATTTCAATAACATACACACAATATGCTCGAGATGTGTAAATATAACATGGCATCACAATAGAGCTCTACAGCTCAAAGTATTTATTTAATAGCCTCCGAGAAGCCATACATAGCATGATATTATAAACATGGGTTTCATGACCCAACACACAAATCTTACAAGCAACAAGCACATGTGGAAGCTTATCATGTCTGAGTACAGACAGCTGAAAGGGAAGAAGGCTGGGGAGCCTATCTATCTACAAGACCCTCCATAGGAGCCAGAACTCTATCTGGGATTCCCAAGCTAATCATCGAAGCCCGCGGAGAACTACTAGCGAGACAAAAGTCTTCTCTACAAAACATAAATTAAGCAAACGTCAGTACAAATGTACTCAACAAGACTTCAGCTACATATGCATCAGTATATCAACAAAGGGGTGGTGGGGTTTAACTTCAGCAAGCCAGCTTTGACTTGGTGGCTATCCTGTACTACAACTACCTGTATTTCTTTGAGGTGGCACACACGAATCCACGTGTTCGCCACATCAATACACCACTATGGATGCGCTCTCGTCTCCCTATGAGAAGGTCATCCATAGCACTCATGCTTATCTTGCGCATTTTAGAGTATCCACTTCCAGTTACCTATGAACCATATAAGCTTTCCAAGTAGTCCAAATCCAAGGACGCGACTATTCGAATAGATCATCCATAACACTACAGGGGTGTAATTCTTCACACACGCTCCCACCACTTATCATCATTTACATTACATGTACTCGGCAACCTTCAAGCGGAATCCCAACGAGGGTGTAGGCCACTACCTGACTAACCACACAAGTCTCTAGTACAGGTTTATCGCCTATTTGAGTTCCATCGGCAAGGAAGTCCGGTTGAGGTTTTGTAATGCCCCGGACACACCCTCCGGTGGTCATTACTCCTGGCGGGATCTAGACTGGCCCCACAGATCAATACTAGTCTTTTCTGCGCACTTTGTCCTCACTCGTGCGCACCCGGGAGCAACTTCCCGGGTCGGTCACCCATCCTGAAACTACTCCAAGTTGAGCACGCTTAACTTTGGAGTTTTGCCCGAATGGGCTCCCGGAAAAGAAGGAATTCCTTATTGATATGAGTAGTCTATCATCCCTAATAAGCCAGGCTATCACATACACCCCCACTCAGAGGAACCGATGTCCTCGTCGGGCCACAGGAACGTTCCCTCTTGGCACATACGTCTGTGCTTCTAGTCCAGCACATGTGCCATGTCGTGTGCCACGATGGGTCACAAACGTCATGCACAACATGACCGCGCACCTGTCCGCAACCATCCGTGTAACCCCGAGGCTCGGCTCTGATACCAACTTGTAACGCCCCGGACACACCCGCCGGTGGTCGTTACTCCTGGCGGGATCTAGACTGGCCCCACAGATCAATACTAGTCTTTTCTGTGCACTTTGTCCTCACTCGTGCGAACCCGGGAGCAACTTCCCGGGTCGGTCACCCAACCTGAAACTACTCCAAGCTGAGCACACTTAACTTTGGAGTTCTGCCCGAATGGGCTCACGGAAAAGAAGGAATTCCTTATTGATATGAGTAGTCTATATCCCCTGATAAGCCAGGCTATCACAGGTTTCTACTACAACCCCAGACAATGTGTGTAGGGTTCCCACCATCCGAGTGACACTTGGTACACCAGGCCACGGTGCCTAGTCTATTCCAAGCCCATCTATACCAGGTGCCACTTGGTAGACTACTAACACAACCTACAAACACCAGAAACTAGTTGCAACTCCTGGACAAAGGACAAGGCAATTAATAAGTCAAGTGGGGTTGAGTTACCGGAACCCAATGTGTCGTAGTAACTGTCTTGGATCACAAACACATAACTCAGTTCCAGAGGATGGTTTCAATGAGACAACCCACCATGTACTCCTCCATGGCTTCTCATCGCTACCATTACCAAATTGTGTTCACACACTTAGCTCTCAGCAACATGGCATGTTTCCCACAATTCCAATCCATCCCAGATGAATTAGACCTGACACAACTCTAAGCAATAGCAGGCATGAGAAACAAGCATGGATGAGTAATCCCATTATGGCTCAAACAACTCCTACTCATGCTAGTGGGTTTCAACTATTTACAGTGGCAAAGATAGGTCATGCAGAGGAATGGGTTCAACTACAACAACATGTAACAGTTGAATAATTGTTGTCCTAATGCAATAAAAGAGAGCATGAGCGACAGCGTGGGATTGTATCGGAGTGATCAAGGGGTTTGCTTGCCTGGCACTTCTGAAGATGATATAGCTCTTCATCGGTGTCATCGATCACATTGTTGGAACATCTGCTACCGAGAGGGAACAAACACCGGCAATCATAGGAACAACATTTAACTCATGGCAATGCCGCACATACATGTCTATGGTATGTCATGTTAAGAACTAAATTGATCTAATGCATTGACCAACAACTTAATTGAAGTGGAAAACATGCATATAAATCAGCAAAACGGAAAGGTAAAATGGCATTATCATGTTTTGTCCTAAACAGTAGGTTTAAGTTGCTGAAACATACATGAAAATTCCATAAACATATTCTTTGGATTTTCCTGATAATTTTTCATATATAAATTACTTTCATTGGATTTACGATTTAATTTCTATGATTTTCCAAAGTTTGTGATAATTTCTGGAATTTCCAAGATCATTTTAGAATTTAGAAAAAACAGAAAAGATAATATGACACCACCCCTACATCACAAGTGTGTCAGCAGGTCAATGGCGGAAAAACCTAATGTGTGGGGTCCACATGTCAATGGCACACTGCCTAACAGGTGTTTAATCCCAAGTTAACTGCAGCTTTGACCAGTTTGGGGCCCGGCTATCAGCCACTATGAACGGGATTAATTAGTGTTGACGATTGGGTTAGCTGCCGGCTAACCTCCGAAGTTAATTTGGCGGGACAGTGATCATCGGCCGGCCATTTCCGGCAGTGGCTGGGAGCGCGCGTGGCACCATTGTGATTAGCGTGACGAGCCGCGCCAGTTGGTGTAAGGGGTGGGACGAGGAGCGGCCTATGGCGGCGGCACCAAGGAGCTCCGGCGGCGGCGGGGCATGGTGTTGTGTGGCGCTGCGGCTAGAGCTCATGGGCGAGGGAGCTAAGCAGCGCAACAAGGAGAGGAGGCGCTCTAGAGCATGCTCGTTACATGACAGCAATGAACAGAGCACGGAAGGCGCACGGGCTACAACAATGGAAGAGTAGAGCTTTGGCCGGAAGTGGAGCCGCGGCTAGGGAACTCAGAGAGGCCGGGAAGAGAGGGGAAACGCATCGGAGCACACAGAGGGGTTGACGGTAGTCTCAGCAGGCTCGGAGACGACCTCTAGCGCACGGATCAACGGCGACCTCCGGCAGCCAGATGCGGCGGTGACGAGCTCGAGGGCGAAGGCTCCCGGAATCCGAGGGTGTGTTCTTCGGCTTGGAGCTTCACGAAGTCGAGGCAGAGCTAGAGGACATGGCCACGGGGCAAGGGGGCGGCGGTGGGCGCGGTGCTTTGCGGCAGCGTGCTCCGGCTCGTACGGGCAGCCGTGAGAGAGAGAGAGAGCAGAGGGGAGGCGAGAGGCTGCAGGTACGAGAGAGAGAGAGAGAGAGAGAGAGAGAGAGAGAGAGAGGTCAGGGGGGGTGCATGGCGTCATCTAGAGCCATCTAGCAGGCAGGCTGGAGGTGGCTTCACGCAACTGTGCGCGCCGTGGGCACATGACCTCCTGCCTACTTGCAGGTGGTTGAAGACGGCTAGCGGTTGGGCTCTGGTGGCCTAGCTGCTACCGGGCCTCTGAGGTAAGTGGGCTGCCAGGTTAGTTTCTCTTTTCATATTTTTCTTTCTATTTCTATTTACTTTGCTCTGTTTTGATTTAGTAATAATACTAAACAATTTTTGTTGCTTCTGAAATTATTTCTGGATGCAATATGGACTAACCCAAATACCCACAATTTTTTTTCAGAATGATTGGAGTTATAAATTTTTTATAGGAATTTATAACCCCCAACTCAATTACAATATGATTTAATTCAAAGACCATAAATGCCTTGGAATAATGTGCATGACCTCTGGTTAAGTTTTTAACATTTTTTCCATAAATAAGGAAAAAAATTGAAGGGCACTTTGGAAATAATGAAAATTATTTTAGGTTGATCCTATTTGAATTAATTTGGTGCTAGGGTTTGGTCATCCCCATTTGAAGTTTCCTTCGGAATTAAACATGATACATGATGCTTACCAATGCAACTAATTGCAAGAAAAATCTAGGGCTGTGAAAATCAAACTGAAAAAAAGTTCACCAAATTTGAAAATAGTTCATGATTTTGAAAATAAGTTCATCGATTTTCAAAATGTTCATCAAATCTAGAAAAAGTTCATCAAATTTGAAAGAAGTTCATTCAAATTTGAAAAAAGTTCAGCAATTTAAACATTGAATTTGGAAAAAAATGCGCATTTTGAAAAAATAAAATACAAAATAAAAAGGAAAAAATATGAAAGCAAAGAAACAGAAAAGGAGAGAGAAAACTAAAACAAAAATCGCAAAAGAAAAAATAGACAACAAAAAAAGAAATAAACCCAGGTGGAGAAATTATATAAAATAAAAAAATAAAGAACCATATCACAACTTGTTGTCCGTCCAATTGGTTAGTGCACCTTGGAATTAAGGTGGGGTCTTGTGCTCGAATCTCTCCTCTGCGGTTTAAACCAAAAAAAGTAGAATGGGCCGGCCTGCCACACTTCCCCTATGGGTACCGTAAGAGAACCGGCGCTTACATCGCCAAATATATAGGAGCTCCCTGACACATTGTGTCGTGGAATTGTCACGACAGATGTCCTAGTGTGAGGACTAAGTCGTGAGGCCAACGCATCTATGTGCTAGCTTGAGAGGGGTTGATTGGGACGAGAGACGCCAAGCGGATCAACACACCAGACAAAGGATTTAGACAGCTTCGGGCCCCGGGAAACATCATCCGATAATATCCCTACATGCTGTTTGTGGCTAGGTCTCATTATGCTCATGAGGGATGATACGTCTCCAATGTATCTATAATTTTTGATTATTCCATGCTATTATATTACCTATTTTGGATGTTTATGGGCTTTATTATACACTTCTATATTATTTTTGGGACTAACCTATTAACCGTAGGCCCAGCCCATATTGCTGTTTTCTTGCCTATTTCAGTGTTTCGAAGAAAAGGAATATCAAACGGAGTCCGAACGGAATGAAACTTTCGGGAGCGTTATTTTTGGAACGGAAGCGATCCAGGAGACTTGGAGTTGAAGTCAAGGAAGCTTCGAGCTGGCCACGAGGGTGGGGGGCGCGCACCCCCTACTGGGCACGCCCCCCTATCTCGTGGGCCCCTCGAGGCTCCCCCGACCAACTTCTTTCGCTTATATATTCCCATATGCCCTAAAAACATCAAAGCGAACAATAGATCAGGAGTTCCGCCACCGCAAGCCTCTAAAGCCCCCAAAAACCTCTCGGGAGCCCGTTCCAGCACCCTACCGGAGGGGGATCCCTCACCGGTGGCCATCTTCATCATCCTGACGCTCTCCATGACGAGGAGGGAGTAGTTCACCCTCAGGGCTGAGGGTATGTACCAGTAGCTATGTGTTTGATCTCTCTCTCTCTTGTGTTCTCTCTATGGCATGATCTTGATGTATCGCGAGCTTTGCTATTATAGTTGGATCTTATGATGTTTCTCCCCCTCTACTCTCTTGTAATGGATTGAGTTTTCCCTTTGAAGTTATCTTATTGGATTGAGTTTTTAAGAATTTGAGAACACTTGATGTATGTTTTGCCGTGCTTATCTGTGGTGACAATGGGATATCACATGATCCACTTGATGTATGTTTTGGTGATCAACTTGCGGGTTCCGCCCGTGAACCTATGCATAGGGGTTGGCACACGTTTTCGTCTTGACTCTCCGGTAGAAACTTTGGGACACTCTTTGAAGTATAATTATGCCCACAGATACTTGAGGTGACAATGGAGTATTTAGGTGACATTAGGGTTTTGCTTGATTTGTGTCTTAAGGTGTTATTCTAGTATGAACTCTTTGATAGATTGAATGGAAAGAATAGCTTCGTGTTATTTTACTACGGACTCTTGAATAGATCGAGCAGAAAGGATAACTTTGAGGTGGTTTCATACCCTACCATAATCTCTTTGTTCGTTCTCCACTATTAGTGGCTTTGGAGTGACTCTTTGTTGCATGTTGTAGGATAGTTATATGATCCAATTATGTTATTATTGTTGAGAGAACTTGCACTAGTGAAAGTATGAACCTTAGGCCTTGTTTCCTATCATTGCAATACCATTTACGCTCACTTTTATCATTAGTTACCTTGCTGTTTTTATATTTTCAGATTACAAAAACCTATATCTACCATCCATATTACACTTGTATCACCATCTCTTCGCCGAACTAGTGCACCTATACAATTTACCATTGTATTGGGTGTGTTGGGGACACAAGAGACTCTTTGTTATTTGGTTGCAGGGTTGTTTGAGAGAGACCATCTTCATCCTACGTCTCCCATGGATTGATAAACCTTAGGTCATCCACTTGAGGGAAATTTGCTACTGTCCTACAAACCTCTGCACTTGGAGGCCCAACAACGTCTACAAGAAGAAGGTTTTGTAGTAGACATCAAGCTCTTTTCTGGCGCCGTTGCCGGGGAGGTGAGTGTTTGAAGGTATATCTTTAGATCTTGCAATCAAATCTTTTAGTTTCTTGTTTTATCACTAGTTTAGTCTATAAAAGAAAATTTAAAAAATGGAATTGAGTTTGCCTCTTACGCTTCATCTTTTTAATATCTTTCGTGAGTATGATGAAAAGGAAAATTGTGCTCAAGTGCTAGAAGAAGAAGTCTATAAAATGTTTGATACTAAATCTTTGAATGATGAGCATGATTGCAATGTTGTTAGTATGAACTCCTTGAATATCCATAGTACTAACAATGATTGCACTAGTTATGATAAAAATATCTCTTATAAGCATGTCGATTTTTGTGGAGAGCATTGGGTTTGCATGGACACACCAAATAGGGAAAATGGATATTGCAAGAGGCATAAGCATTTAGAAACAAAATTGTTGCAAGAAAGGCTAGATAACAATGCTGAAAATTTACATTTCCTTTGCCGTACTTGTGAACTTTGCAATGAACATGGTCATTTACATCTCCGATGCAAATTATTTCATGATCGAATCGTATCCAAAAATTGTGATGATTTGATTTCCATTGCACATTATAATGAACTTAGTTTGCTTTTGGGTTATGAAGAACTGAAACGTTTAACTAAGAATCTTCTAGAATTTACCCTTGAGAAATTGCTTGATATAGATCTAGAGGAAATTTATATGTATTGTGAGGTGAATTGCATTGAAAATCATTATATTGCCAATTACCTAAAGAAAAGAAAGCAAATAGAAGATGAAGAGAATACTAATGAAAGGGAAGCGACTTCCCAATATCGTCCTATTATTTCTTATGTTGAATCAGGTAACGAGGAGGAGCTTTCTATTCAACCAATCTCATCAATAAGGAGCTCAAAGAAGAAGGTTGAACCCACACATAATGTGAAGAAGAAAAAGAAAAGAAGGAGCAACAAAGGTATAAAGGTATCTCTCCCAAATGATGTTGCTCCTACTACTCATTGTGATGATGATAATTGCTATACTATTGGTGCTATCCATATTATTAATGATGAGAGTGATTATGCTTATGATATGAAAAGGCCCAAGCTTGGGGAAGCTATGTTTGATGAGGATGAAATATTTGAGAATATATTTGCTGCAATTAATGTTTGTCCCAAGCTTGGGGAAGCTATGTTTAATGAAGATGATATTTTTAGCCTCCCAAGTTTTGATATGCAAAGTTGTTATGATGATAGCATGCCTCTTACCTATGATGATTACATTGATGAAAGTGGGTTTGGAAGAGTGTCAACTTTAGGAAGTAATGATACCACTATTTTGGAGGATGTTGAATCTTATTGTGATGGATATGAAAGTTGATTTGGAAGAGTGTTAACTTTATTTAGTGATGATTCCACTATCTTGGAAGAGGTTTCAATCGATTATGATGAGAACAAAGTTGCTACTTATGATGATTATTATGATGAAACTTATGCTATAAAAAGTAGTGATGATTATATTTATAAAACTTTTCATGATTATGATTACCCTTTTTCTGAACATTACTCTTTTAATGTGGAATCAATTTATATTATTCAAGTCTTTTATGATACTTCCACTATTCCGAATGAGAAGAATTTTGCTTATGTGGGGAGTAGTAAATTTTCTATGCTTGCAGATCATGAAATAAATGCTTTAGGTGCTGTTTATATGGTTGAATTCATTCATGATGCTACTGAAAATTATTATGGGGGAGGAATATATGCTTGTAGGAATTGCAATAATATCAAGTTTCCTCTCTATGTGTTGAAAATCTTGAAGCTATGCTTGTTTTACCTTCCTATGCTAGTTGATTATTGTTCCCCGCATTATGGTGTGATAAGTCCGAACACTTTCACAAGTGCGGCACCCCGAACTTATAGCATTATGTGAATTGGCTCCAAATCATGTCTTGGGTCAATAGTTGGGTTTGCCCGGCTACCATGTTTGGCACCTTACGTTTCCGTTCTATTGGCTAAGGTAGCACTGGGAGAACCACTTCGATTGCGCCCCAGTTGAGCCGGGTTAACGCCTCAGTGGAGAAAGCTAAAACTGACCGTCATGATAAGGCGAGAGACTGGTCGCTGTTTGAGAGGTTTTTTCGGGTCGTTAAAGGCCTACGCCACTTCGAGCGAAGTTCCGGATAATGTCCGATGAAGGCGTGGATAGCGCCCCAAATTCGGTCTTCCGAATACTAGGGGCTTCGCCGAAATTTAAAATTATAGAATTCTATGGCTAAGTGAGAGTGTTCAAGCATTATAAGTCCGGTTGCCTTGTTCGTTGTGTTGAGCGCCTCCCTAGATGGACCCAAATATGGGAACAAGAGTGCTCAAGTTTATCCCGAACACCCCAGCACTAGTGCCATGGGGGCTGAAGCCAACGACTTGCCATCTCTCAGATTTTATAAACGGCCGCACAGAAGGTAATATTTTAAATTAAAACAAGTGTTGCTTAGCGCGTATGAACAACGTTTTCAAGCGCACAGGATACTACATAGCGAGTTTACTCAAGAATTACATCTCGGGGGCACTCATCCGCAATCTTGCGGGCACCCTTCAGGACAGTCTTATAGTACATTTCGGGCGTATGATATTCCTTGCCCGTTGGCGGCACGTCAGTGATCAGCTTCTCTGCATCCAGCTTGCCCCAATGCACTTTTGCGCGGGCAAGGGCCCGACGAGCACCTTCAATACAGGCGGAGCGCTTGATGACCTCCACCCAGGGGCACGCATCCACCAGCCGCCGTACGAGGCCGAAATAGCTCCCGGGCATGGCCTCTCCAGGCCACAGCCGAACTATGAGGCCCTTCATGGTCTCCTCGGCTACCTTGTGGAGTTCGACCAGCTGCTTCAGCTGGTCGCTAGGAGGCACCGGATGGCCGGCCTCAGCATACTGAGACCAGAAGACCTTCTCCGTTGAGCTTCCCTCCTCGCCACGGTAGAATACGGCGGCATCGGATACACTACGAGGCAAATCTGCAAACGCCCCTGGAGAGCTCCGAATTCGGGTAAGTGTCAGGTAGTTTACATTAACATGCTTGCTTTGCATGAAAAATGCCTTACCCGCCACTATTTTCTTCACATCTTCCACCTCCTGAAGGGCCTTATGGGCCTCGGCCTTGGAGGCTTTGGCACTTTCGAGAGCCGAGGCAAGCTCGGACTCTCGAGTCTTGGAGTCACGCTCCAAACTCTCATGCTTTTCCATGAGAGCCTGGAGCTCTTGCCGAACCACCGCCACCTGCGCCTCCTGCTTTTCTCGCTCCATCCGTTCCACGGCCGCATTGTGTTCGGCCGCAGACACGGCCTCCTTCAGGGCTGCCACCTCGTTCGTGGCCCCTGCAGTACTCATGTTATCCTTGTTATTTTTTTATTGCAACCTAAATCCTTTTCTGTAAGGTAACTATTCAAAGTGGTGTTACTCACCTTCTTTGTCCTGGAGCTGCTTCTTGGCACGGCCGAGCTCTTGCTCGGACCGCTCAAGCTCCTGCTTCAAAGCACCGACCTCCGCAGTCAGTGCGGCAGAGGTCAGCAGTGCAGCCTGCACACCCATATTGACATAATTTTTTAGCAACCCTGCGTATATCTTTTTTTAGATTCTCAGTCCGGCTTTTATTTCCGAACACCGAACCGAGCATCAGGGGCTACTGTCTATGCGGTATTACATTACATAATTTTAACTTCTTACCTCAAAGCCTGTTAGAAGGCTACTGCAGGCTTCGGACAGCCCGCTCTTGGCGAGCTGCACCTTCTGAATCACCGCACTCATGATAGTGCGGTGTTCTTCCTTGATGGAAGCACCCTGAAGCGTCTCCAACAAGTTGTCCGGCGCCTCCGGTTGGACGGAGGCCGCCGGCGTCACGGTCTTGCCCTTCTTACGAAGGGGCCGTCGGCCGGACTCCGGAGCCCTTGCGGGTTCCGATGTGGAGTCCGGCTCAAAGTCCGGGAGGCCGCCTGGTGGCGCCTCCGGAACCTCCCCCTGATGGGTCCCTCCATGGGACCCCACCTCGGCGTCCTCAGTGGCGCGAGGGGTAGAGGCCGTCGGGATGGAATCCACATCCGACGGAGCCAACGACCCACTTGAGGAAGCGGGAAGATCATCATCGGCCGGACTACAGGCAGTATGCGGTGTTAGAAGGACGCTATGTGACATAAAAAGAAACCATAAATCATTCAGGGATCCAGATACTTACGATCTCACCGGAGGCCTGGCCCTTGTAGGCCATTCTTCTTCGCCAACGTTGATGTTGGCGGAGCTGTCCGGGGGGATAGTCCTTCCCCTCTTGGACCCTTCGGCCTTCCCTGTTGGGGAAGCCTTCCTCTTCCTCTCTCCCTCCTCTGGGAGAGAGTCCTCTTTCTCCTCCTCGTTTTTGGGGGAGGAGCCCGCCTCGGAGTCGTCGGACACCTGAAAACGGGAACTCTTACAAGTACCCGTGGCCTCCTTCTTGGCCTTCTTCTCCGGCACCACGTACGGTGCCGAAACCAGCAGCCTCGCTAGACGGGCGTCTACTGGATCTTCTGGCATGGGAGCCGGGCAGTCGATCTGCTTCGCCTTCCTCATCCAGTCCTTTCAAAGGAAAGGGGGAAATCAAAACCCGCATAGAGTCAAACTATGAAAAGCAAGTGTCCCATAAAGGGGTAGAATCACTTACCTCGTCAGCTTGGCGCTGCGAGCGGAATCCGCGATCTTCAGTCGCGGATGTGGGGGCTTCGGCGCCCTTAAACAGCACCCTCCAGGCACCTTCGTACGTCGTGTCGAAGAGCCCGCTCAACGCCTGGTGCTGTTTCGTATTGAACTCCCACAGATTGAATGCCCTCCCTCGGCATGGGAGAATCCGGCGGACGAGCATGACTTGGACCACGTTAACCAGCCTGAGCTTCTTCACCAGCTTCTGGATACAGGCTTGGAGTCCCGTCACCTCCTCCGAACAACCCCACAACAAGCCCTTCTTTTTCCAGGAGGTGAGCTGCGTGGGGATACCAGATCTGAACTCGAGGGCCGCCGCCCATGTAGGGTCGCGCGGCTCGGTGATATAGAACCACCCCGATTGCCATCCCTTGACGGATTCCACGAAGGCCCCTTCGAACCACAGGATGTTGGGAATCTTGCCCAACATGGCGCCTCCGCACTCCGCTTGAGTGCCCTTCACTACCTTCGGCTTGACATTGAAGGTCTTGAGCCATAAGCCGAAGTGGGGTTGGATGCAGAGGAAGGCCTCGCACACAACAATAAACGGCGAGATGTTGAGGATGAAGTTCGGCGCCAGATCATGGAAATCCAGGCCGTAGTAGAACATGAGACCCCGGACAAAGGGATGAAGTGGAAAGCCCAGTCCGTGGAGGAAATGGGGAAGAAAAATGACCCTCTCATGGGGCCTGGGGGTGGGGATGAGCTGCCCCTCGTCGGGCAGCCGGTGCACGATGTCGCCGGACAGATAGCCGGCGCCGCGCAGTCTTTCGATGTGCTCCTCCGTAACGGAGGAGGTCGTCCACTTGCCTGCTGCTCCGGACATGGTCGGAGAAGGTCGAGACGAGATGCGCGAACTTGGGTGCTGGAGCTCGAGTGCGCGGAGATGGATAAGCAAAGGAGGAAGAAGGCGTAGGTAAAAAGGTGAATCCTTATCCCTTATATGTAGGCGGACGAAGACTATGCGTCCCCACCTGCCTGGTAAAACTCACTTATCTCCCAAGCGTCACCATCAATGGCGCGGTTGGGTTACCCACATCCGTATTGTTGAGAATCCCGGATTAAGGGGAAACACGATCTCTGCTTCGACAAGACGTGCCAAGGAAACCGCTTCGCTAAATGCGCTGAGGTGGTAAAATGAAAAACATAATGGCTTGGTAGTGGTGTGACGTCATGCCGCAAAAAACGTCAGCAGATTGAACTTGTGTATATTTATGTATTATTCTCTCTACGGTGGAACGTGGAATTTATTTTGCAGAGCCAGACACTATATCCTGGTGTTCACAATCTTCTATGAATTATTCGGAGGAGGAACCCGCCTTGCAATGCCGAACAATATGCGCGCCGGACTCATCGTCATTGAAGCCTGGTTCAGGGGCTACTGAGGGAGTCCTGGATTGGGGGGTGTCCGGATAGCCGGATTACCATCATCAGCCGAACTATCATCGGCCGGACTATCATCATCGACCGGACTCCAAGACTATGAAGATACAAGATTGAAGACTTCGTCCCGTGTCCGGATGGGACTTTCCTTGGCGTGGAAGGCAAGCTTGGCGATACGGATATGTAGATCTCCTACCATTGTAACCGACTCTATGTAACCCTAGCCCTCTTTGGTGTCTATATAAACCGGAGGGCCCTAGTCCGTAGGACATACATTACAACAATCATACCATAGGCTAGCTTTTAGGGTTTAGCCTCCTTGATCTCGTGGTAGATCCACTCTTGTAAACATCCACAATATCAATATCAATCAAGCAGGACGTAGGGTTTTACCTCCATCAAGAGGGCCCGAACCTGGGTAAAACATCGTGTCCCTTGTCTCCTGTTACCATCCGCCTAGACGCACAGTTCGGGACCCCCTACCCGAGATCCGCCGGTTTTGACACCGACATTGGTGCTTTCATTGAGAGTTCCTCTGTGTCGTCACCGATAGGCTTGATGGCCTCTTCAATCAACAACGACGCGGTCCTGGGTGAGACTTTTCTCCCCGGACAGATCTTCGTATTCGGCGGCTTCGCACTGCGGGCCAACTCGCTTGGCCATCTGGAGCAGATCGAAAGCTATGCCCCTGGCCGTCAGGTCAGGTTTGGAAGCCTAAACTTCATGGCCGATATCCGCGGGGACTTGATCCTCGACGGATCCGAGCCACAGCCGAGCGTGCCACACTGTCACAATGGGCACGACCTAACTCTGCCGCCAGACAGCGCCTTGGAAGCGGCACTCGAATCCGCTCCGATCTATAGTCCGGAGCCGATCGTGCAGATCGAGGACGGGTGGCTGGACACCACCTTGGGGGCTGCAACTTCTATGGCGATGGAGCCGAACGCTGACCTTGTCCTGCATAAAGCTCATGACTCCGAGGTGCCGGACTCTCTACCGGACTCCGACCCTCCTACGCCCGCGCCAGTCGAATCCGATTGGACGCTGGTCATGGAATTCACCGCTGCGGACATCTTTCAGCACTCACCCTTCGGCGACATCCTAAATTCGCTGAAGCATCTCTCGTTATCCGGAGAGCCCTGGACGGACTACGGCCGGGATGGTTGGGACGTGGACGACGAAGAAATTCTGAACCCTCCCACCACCCACTTCATAGCCACCGTCGACGATCTAACCGACGTGCTCGACTACGACTCCGAAGACATCGACGGTATGGACGACGATGCCAGAGACTATCACGAACCAGCGCCTACAGGACACTGGAAAACCACCTCATCATACGACATATACATGGTGGACACCCCAAAAGACGAGGACGGCGAAGAAGCAGCAGAGGCAAATTCCCTGAAGAAACAGCCCAAGCGCCGACATCAGCGACGCCGCTCTAAATCCCGCCATAGCAAGAACGGAGATTCCGGCACAGGAGATAACAACACCCCAGAAAGTGCCGAGGACAACCCCCTCCAGCAAGATTCAGCGCAAGAGGAGGCAGAAGCAAGCCCTCACGAGAGGGTGGCAGACGAAGAGGTCGAGGATGATAATTACATACCTCCCTCCGGAGACGAGGCAAGCCTCGACGACGACGAATTCATCGTGCCTGAGGATCCCGTCAAACAAGAGCGTTTTAGACGCAGGCTAATGGCCACAGCAAACAGCCTAAAGAAAAAGCAGCAACAGTTTCAAGCTGATCAAGACCTGCTGGCCGACAGATGGACCGAGGTCCTCGCGGCCGAAGAGTACGAACTCGAACGCCCCTCCAAAAGCTACCCAAAACGCAAGTTGCTCCCCCGACTAGAGGAGGAAGCATACAATCCGGCATCACCAGCGCACAATACGGCAGACCGACCACCTTGTGGCTGCAACAGAGAGGCATGCAAACCCTACACCAAAACTGCCCCTCGGCACCGCTCCAAAAGCATGAAGCCGCGGGGAAACGCGCCGGACTTGCGAGACATATTGGAGGATAAGGAAAGACAATCTAGATCTATCTATGGATCACGTAGGCGCCCCAAGACCCACGACGAATACCATCGCGCTGGACATAACCACTCCGGCCGGGCCGAACACAACAGACAACGCTCTCTCGAGCTACGTCGCGATATTGCTCAATACAGGGGCGCCGCACACCCACTATGCTTCACTGATGAAGTAATGGATCATCAAATCCCTGAAGGGTTTAAACCCGTTAACATCGAATGCTATGATGGCACAACAGACCCCGCGGTTTGGATTGAGGATTATCTCCTTCATATACATATGGCCCGCGGTGACGATCTTCACGCCATCAAATATCTCCCTCTCAAACTTAAAGGACCAGCTCGGCATTGGCTTAACAGCCTGCCCGCAGAGTCAATTGGGTGCTGGGAAGACCTGGAAGCCACATTCCTCGACAACTTCCAGGGCACGTATGTGCGACCACCGGACGCAGATGACCTAAGCCACATAATCCAGCAGCCAGACGAATAGGCCAGGCAATTCTGGACACGGTTCTTAACAAAGAAAAATCAAATCGTCGACTGTTCGGATGCAGAGGCCCTCGCTGCCTTCAAACATAACATCCGTGATGAGTGGCTGGCCCGGCACCTAGGACAGGAAAAGCCGAAATCCATGGCAGCCCTCACATCACTCATGACCTGCTTTTGCGCGAGAGAGGATCGCTGGCTAGCTCACAGCAACAACCTGAGCAAAAATGCTGGTAGTCCGGATACCAAGGACCGCAATGGCAGGTCGCGCCGATACAAAAACAAACGCCGCATTAACAGCGACAACAATGAGGATACGGCAATCAACGCCGGATTCCGAGGCTCTAAACCCGGTCAACGGAAGAAGCCATTTAAAAGAACTACTCCGGGTCCGTCCAATTTGGACCGAATACTCGACCGCTCTTGTCAAATACATGGAACCCCCGAAAAACCAGCTAACCACACCAACAGAGATTGTTGGGTATTTAAGTAGGCAGGCAAATTAATTGCCGAAAACAATGACAAGGGGCTACACAGCGACGACGAGGAAGAAACCCGGCCGCTGAAGAACAGAGGACAGAAGGGATTCCCCCCTCAAGTTCGGACAGTAAATATGATATACGCAACGCATATACCCAAGAGGGAGCGGAAGCGTGCACTAAGGGACGTATACGGAATGGAGCCAGTCGCCTCAAAATTCAACCCGTGGTCCTCTTGCCCGATCACTTTCGATCGAAGAGACCATCCGACTAGTATCCGCCATGGCGGATTCGCCGCATTGGTTTTAGACCCAATCGTTGATGGTTTTCACCTCATGAGAGTCCTGATGGACGGCGGCAGTAGCCTGAACCTGCTTTATCAGGATACAGTGCGCAAGATGGGCATAGACCCTTCATGGATTAAACCTACAAAAACGACCTTCAAAGGCGTTATACGAGGTGTTGAAGCTAGCTGCATAGGCTCAGTCACACTGGAAGTGGTCTTCGGATCCCCGGATAATTTCCGAAGCGAGGAGTTAATCTTCGACATAGTCCCATTTCGCAGTGGCTATCACGCTCTGCTCGGACGAACCGCGTTCGCAAAATTCAACGCGGTGCCGCATTATGCATACCTTAAGCTCAAGATGCCAGGCCCTCGCGGAGTTATCACGGTCAATGGAAACACGGAACGCTCCCTCCGGACGGAGGAACATACAGCGGCTCTCGCGGCAGAAGTACAGAGCAGCCTTTTAAGGCAATTTTCGTGTCTGGCCATTAAACGGCCGGACACGACCAAATGCGCCCGGAGCAACATCAACCAAGACCACCTGGCACGTTCCGAGCACGCGTAGCAATGCGGCCCCAACCCCAGCCCTCGAACAATTGTAAGACAGACTCTCCGCGTACATAACTACGCCCTAGAGATACCATGGGTCCAGGGGAAGGGGCACGACCACAACAAACCCAGTGTGCGGCTCGACCACACCAGGGGCTCCCAAGTGTGTCGCTCTTTTCTTTTATTTTTCCTTTTTTTTACAGGACTCTGTCCGGCGGCGAACCTGCCGAACTCATGATGCAGCAGCCAGGGAGAGACAAAGGCTGCGACGAACACTCAGGTGGTCTCCATTACGAGCATTAAATTTACACACCATTCCGCGGCCTACCCCTGGAGGGAGACGCCTTTAACTCGTCCAATCCCTTGCTTTCTGCACTATTTGTATCATTCCGCACTCATAGCAGAACTTCTTGAATAAAATGCAGTACCTTCATTCTACCCATAAATGCTTTGTTTTATATATATGTTCATTTACAACATGTTGCATCCGTATATTTTGGTACGACCGAATACACCAGGGGCTTATGTTCCCCGCATTATGGTGTGATAAGTCCGAATACTTATAGCATTATATGAATTGGCTCTGAATCATGTCTTGGGTCAATAGTTGGGTTTGCCCGGCTCCCATGTTTGGCACCTTACGTTTCCGTTCTATCGGCTAAGGTAGCACTGGGAGAACCACTGCGATTGCGCCCCGGTTGAGCCGGGTTAACGCCTCAGTGGAGAAAGCTAAAACCGACCGTCATGATAAGGCGAGAGACTGGTCGCTGTTCGAGAGGTTTTTTCGGGTCCTTAAAGGCCTACACCGCTTCGAGCGAAGTTCCGGATAATGTCCGATGAAGGCATGGATAGCGCCCCAAATTCGGTCTTCTGAATACTAGGGGCTTCGCCGAAATTTAAAATTATAGAATTCTATGGCTAAGTGAGAGTGTTCAAGCATTATAAGTCCGGTTGCCTTGTTCGTTGTGTTGAGCGCCTCCCTAGATGGACCCAAGTATGGGAACAAGAGTGCTCAAGTTTATCCCGAACACCCCAGCACTAGTGCCATGGGGGCTGAAGCCAACGACTTGCCATCTCTCAGATTTTATAAACGGCCGCACAGAAGGTAATATTTTAAATTAAAACAAGCATTGCTTAGCGCGTATGAACAACGTTTTCAAGCGCACAGGATACTACATAGCGAGTTTACTCAAGAATTACATCTCGGGGGCACTCATCCGGAATCTTGCGGGCACCCTTCAGGACAGTCTTATAGTACATTTCGGGCGTACGATATTCCTTGCCCGTTGGCGGCGCGTCAGTGATCAGCTTCTCTGCATCCAGCTTGCCCCAATGCACTTTTGCGCGGTCAAGGGCCCGACGAGCACCTTCAATACAGGCGGAGCGCTTGACGACCTCCACCCAGGGGCACGCATCCACCAGCCGCTGTACGAGGCCGAAATAGCTCCCGGGCATGGCCTCTCCAGGCCACAGACGAAGTATGAGGCCCTTCATGGCCTCCTCGGCTACCTTGTGGAGTTCGACCAGCTGCTTCAGCTGGTCGCTAGGAGGCACCGGATGGCCGGCCTCAGCATACTGAGACCAGAAGACCTTCTCCGTTGAGCTTCCCTCCTCTCCACGGTAGAATACGGCGGCATCGGATACACTACGAGGCAAATCTGCAAACGCCCCTGGAGAGCTCTGAATTCGGGTAAGTGTCAGGTAGTTTTACATTAACATGCTTGCTTTGCATGAAAAATGCCTTACCCGCCGCTATTTTCTTCACATCTTCCACCTCCTGAAGGGCCTTTTGGGCCTCGGCCTTGGCGGCTTTGGCACTTTCGAGAGCCGAGGCAAGCTCGGACTCTCGAGTCTTGGAGTCACGCTCCAAACTCTCATGCTTTTCCATGAGAGCCTGGAGCTCTTGCCGAACCACCGCCACCTACGCCTCCTGCTTTTCTCGCTCCATCCGTTCCACGGCCGCATTGTGTTCGGCCGCGGACATGGCCTCCTTCAGGGCTGCCACCTCGTTCGTGGTCCCTGCAGTACCCATGTTATCCTTGTCATTTTTTTATTGCAACCTAAATCCTTTTCTGTAAGGTAACTATTCAAAGTGGTGTTACTCACCTTCTTTGTCCTGGAGCTGCTTCTTGGCATGGCCGAGCTCTTGCTCGGACCGCTCAAGCTCCTGCTTCAAAGCACCGACCTCCGCAGTCAGTGCGGCAGAGGTCAGCAGTGCAACCTGCACACCCATATTGACATAATTTTTTAGCAACCCTGCGTATATCTTTTTTTTAGATTCTCAGTCCGGCTTTTCTTTCCGAACACCGAACCGAGCATCAGGGGCTACTGTCTATGCGGTATTACATTACATAATTTTAACTTCTTACCTCAAAGCCTGTTAGAAGGCTACTGCAGGCTTTGGACAGCCCGCTCTTGGCGAGCTGCACCTTCTGAATCACCGCACTCATGATAGTGCGGTGTTCTTCCTTGATGGAAGCACCCTGAAGCGTCTCCAACAAGTTGTCCGGCGCCTCCGGTTGGACGGAGGCCACCGGCGTCACGGTCTTGCCCTTCTTACGAAGGGGCCGCCGGCCAGACTCCCGCCCTTGCGGGTTCCGATGTGGAGTCCGGCGCAAAGTCCGGGAGGCCGCCTGGTGGCGCCTCTGGAACCTCCCCCTGATGGGTCCCTCCTTGGGACCCCACCTCGGCGTCCTTAGTGGCGCGAGGGGTAGAGGCCGTCGGGATGGAATCCACATCCGACGGAGCCAACGACCCACTTGAGGAAGCGGGAAGATCATCATCGGCCGGACTGCAGGCAGTATGCGGCGTTAGAAGGACGCTATGTGACATAAAAAGAAACCATAAATCATTCAGGGATCCGGATACTTACGATATCGCCGGAGGCCTGGCCCTTGTAGGCCATTCTTCTTCGCCAACGTTGATGTTGGCGGAGCTGTCCGGGGGGATAGTCCTTCCCCTCTTGGACCCTTCGGCCTCCCCTGTTGGGGAAGCCTTCCTCTTCCTCTCTCCCTCCTCTGGGAGAGAGTCCTCCTTCTCCTCCTCGTTTTCGGGGGAGGAGCCCGCCTCGGAGTCGTCGGGCACCTGAAAATGGGAACTCTTTCAAGTACCCGTGGCCTCCTTCTTGGCCTTCTTCTCCGGCACCACGTACGGTGCCGGAACCAGCAGCCTCGCTAGACGGGCGTCTACTGGATCTTCTAGCATGGGAGTCGGGCAGTCGATCTGCTCCGCCTTCCTCATACAGTCCTGTCAAAGGAAAGGGGCAAATAAAAACCCGCATAGAGTCAAACTATGAAAATCAAGTGTCCCGTAAAGGGGTAGAATCACTTACCTCGTCAGCTTGGCGCTCCGAGCGGAATCCACGATCTTCAGTCGCGGATGTGGGGGCTTCGGCGCCCTTAAACAACACCCTCCAGGCACCTTCGTACGTCGTGTCGAAGAGCCCGCTCAATGCCTAGTGTTGTTCCGGATTGAACTCCCACAGATTGAATGCCCTCTCTTGGCATTGGAGAATCCGGCGGACGAGCATGACTTGGACCACGTTAACCAGCCTGAGCTTCTTCACCAGCTTCTGGATACAGGCTTGGAGTCCCGTCACCTCCTCCGAACTACCCCACAGCAAGCCCTTCTTTTTCCAGGAGGTGAGCTGTGTGGGGATACCAGATCTGAACTCGGGGGCCGCCGCCCATGTAGGGTCGCGCGGCTCGGTGATATAGAACCACCCTGATTGCCATCCCTTGACGGATTCCACGAAGGCCCCTTCGAACCACAGGACGTTGGGCATCTTGCCCAACATGGCGCCTCCGCACTCCGCTTGAGTGCCCTTCACTACCTTCGGCTTGACATTGAAGGTCTTGAGCCATAAGCCGAAGTGGGGCTGGATGCAGAGGAAGGCCTCGCACACGACGATAAACGCCGAGATGTTGAGGATGAAGTTCGGCGCCAGATCATGGAAATCCAGGCCGCAGTAGAACATGAGCCCCCGGACAAAGGGATGAAGTGGAAAGCCTAGTCCGCGGAGGAAATGGGGAAGAAAAACGACCCTCTCATGGGGCCTGGGGGTGGGGATGAGCTGCCCCTCATCAGGCAGCCGGTGCGCGATGTCGCCGGACAGATAGCCGGCGCCGCGCAGTCTTTCGATGTGCTCCTCCGTAACGGAGGAGGTCATCCACTTGCCTCCCGCTCCGGACATGGTCGGAGAAGGTCGAGACGAGATGCACGAACTTGGGTGCTGGAGCTCGAGTGCACGGAGATGGATAAGCAAAGGAGGAAGAAGGCGTAGGTAAAAAGGTGAATCCTTATCCCTTATATGTAGGCGGACGAAGACTATGCGTCCCCACCTGCCTGGTAAAACTCGCTTATCTCCCAAGCGTCACCATTAATGGCGCGGTTGGGTTACCCACGTCCGTATTGATGAGAATCCCAGATTAAGGGGAAACACGATCTCTGCTTCGACAAGACGTGCCAAGGAAACCGCTTCGCTAAATGCGCTGAGGTGGTAAAATAAAAAACATAATGGCTTGGTAGTGGTGTGACGTCACGCCGCAAAAAATGTCAGCAGATTGAACTTGTGTATATTTATGTATTATTCTCTCTACGGTGGAATGTGGAATTTATTTTGCAGAGCCGGACACTATATCCTGGTGTTCACAATCTTCTATGAATTATTCGGAGGAGGAACCCGCCTTGCAATGCCGAACAATATGTGCGCCGGACTCATCGTCATTGAAGCCTGGTTCAGGGGCTACTGAGGGAGTCCTGGATTGGGGGGTGTCCGGATAGCCGGATTACCATCATCAGCCGAACTATCATCGGCCGTACTATCATCATCGACCGGACTCCAAGACTATAAAGATACAAGATTGAAGACTTCGTCCCGTGTCCGGATGGGACTTTCCTTGGCGTGGAAGGCAAGCTTGGCGATACGGATATGTAGATCTCCTACCATTGTAACCGAATCTATGTAACCCTAGCCCTCTCCGGTGTCTATATAAACCGGAGGGCCCTAGTCCGTAGGACATACATTACAACAATCATACCATAGGCTATCTTTTAGGGTTTAGCCTCCTTGATCTCGTGGTAGATCCACTCTTGTAAACATCCACAATATCAATATCAATCAAGCAGGACGTAGGGTTTTACCTCCATCAAGAGGGCCCGAACCTGGGTAAAACATCATGTCCCTTGTCTCCTGTTACCATCCGCCTAGACGCACAGTTCGGGACCCCCTACCCGAGATCCGCCGGTTTTGACACCGACACCTAGCTAAAAGGCATTAAAGAAAAGCGCTTGTTGGGAGACAACCCAATATTTACCTTTACTGTTTTTGTGTGTTAACATGATTATGATACTGTAGTAATCATGCTTTATAGCTTTTGTTTCAATAAAGTGCCAATTAAGACCTTTAGGATAGCTTACGGTGATAGTTTAGTTGATCCTGCTGAAAATCAGAAACTTTTGCATCCAGTAAATTAGTTTTGATAATTCATAGAAACGTGATTTTGGTCTGATTATTTTTGCTCTGGATTTTTACGCAAATGTTTTAGGACTTCCTAATTTGGTAGGATTTTTGGAGTTCCAGAAGTATACGTTGATACAGATTACTACAGACTGTTCTGTTTTTAACAGATTCTGTTTTCCATGTGTTGTTTGCTTATTTTGATGAATCTGTGAGTAGTATCGGAGGGTATGAACCATAGATAAGTTGGAATATAGTATATATTACACCAATATGAATTTAGAATGAGTTCATTACAGTACCTAAGTGGTGGTTTTATTTTCTTATACTAACGGAGCTTACGAGTTTTCTGTTGAGTTTTCTGTTGTGAAGTTTTCAAGTTTTGGGTAAAGATTTGATGGACTATGGAATAAGGAGTGGCAAGAGCCTACGCTTGGGGATGCCCATGGAACCCCAAGATATTCAAGAATATCCAAAAGCCTAAGCTTGGGGATGCCCTCGGAAGGCATCCCCTCTTTCGTCTTCGTTTATCAGTAACTTTACTTGGAGCTATATTTTTATTTGCCACATGATATGTGTTTTGCTTGGAGCGTCTTATATGATATTAGTCTTTGCTTTTTAGTTTATCACAATCATCCTTTCTGTACACACCTTTTGGGAGAAGCCCACTTGATTGGAATTTATTAGAATACTCTATGTGCTTCACTTATATCTTTTGAGCTAGATAGTTTTTGCTCTAGTGCTTCACTTATATCTTTTAGAGCACGGCGGTCGCTTAATTTTTGTAGAAATTTTTAGTCTCTCATGCTTCACTTATATCAGTTTGAGAGTCTTTTAGAACAGCATGATATTTTCTATGTTTATAAAACTGGTCCTAGAATGGTGAGCATCCAAGTTGGGTATAATAAAAACTATCATAGGAAGTGAATTGGATGTTATGATCAATTTGATACTTGATAATTGTTTTGAGATATGGAGGTAGTGATATTAGAGTCATGCTAGTTGGGTGATTATGAATTTAAAGAATACTTGTGTTGAAGTCGGCATGTCCCGTAGCATGCACGTATGGTAAAAGTTGTGTAGCAAATTTATTGCATAGGGTGCTCTTTTGATTGCCTTCCCTTGAGTGGAGGTCAGGGGCGCGCGATGGTTAACTCCTACCAACCTCCCCCCTAGGAGCATTCCTAGTAGTACTTTGCTTTGTGGGCTAATAAAACTTTTGCAATAAGTATATGGGTTCTTTCTGACTAATGTTGAGTCCATGGATTATACGCACTTTTACCTTTCCATCCTTGCTAGCCTCTTCGGTACCGTGCATTGCCCTTTCTCACCTTGAGAGTTGGTACAAACTTCGCCGGTGCATCCAAACCCCGTGATACGATATGATCTATCACACATAAACCTCCTTATATCTTCCTCAAAACAGGCACCATACCTACCTATTATGGCATTTCCATAGCCATTCCGAGATATATTGCCATGCAACTTTCCACCGTTCTGTGTATCATCATGACACGCATCATCATTGTCATATTGCCTTGCATGATCATGTAGTTGACATCGTATTTCTGGCAAAGCCACCATGCCTAAATTTTCATACATGTCACTCTTGATTCATTGCCCATCTCGGTACACCGCCAGAGGCATTCATATAGAGTCATATCTTGTTCTAGCTTTGAGTTGTAATTCATGAGCTGTAAATAAATAGAAGTGTGATGGTCATCATTATTAGAGCATTGGCCCCAAATAAAAAAAGAAAGGCCAAATAAAAAAAGGAAGGCCAAATAAAAAAAGAAAGGCCAAAAAAAGGGAAGGCCCAAAAAATGAAAAAAAGAAAATAAAAAAGGGGGAAATGTTACTATCCTTTTCCAAACTTTTGCTTCAAAGTAGCACGATGTTCTTCATATAGAAAGTCTTTTATGTTGTCACTTTCATATACTAGTGGGAATTTTTCATTATATAACTTGGCTTGTATATTCCTACGATGGGCTTCCTCAAAATGCCCTAGGTCTTCGTGCGCAAGCAAGTTGGATGCACACCCACTTAGTTTCTTTTGCTGAGCTTTCATACATTTATAGCTCTAGTGCATCCGTTGCACGTCTATCCCTACTCCTCATGTTGACATCAATTGATGGGCATCTCCATAGCCCGTTGATTAGCCTCGTCAATGTGAGACTTTCTATTTTTTTGTCTTCTCCGCAAAACCTCCATCATCATATTCCATTCCACCCATAGTGCTATATCCATGGCTCATGCTCATGTATTCCATGAGAGTTGAAAAAGGCTGAAGCGCGTTAAAAAGTATGAACCAATTGCTTGGCTGAAACCGGGGTTGTTCTTGATGGGAGTATTTTGTGTGAAAAAAATGAAACATAGCCTAACTATATGATTTTGTAGGGATAAACTTTCTTTAGCCATGTTATTTGGAGAAGACATGATTGGTTTAATTAGTATGCTTGAAGTATTACTATTTCTTAGGTCAATATGAACTTTTATCTTGAATCATTTGGATCTGAACATTCATGACACAATAAAGAAAATTACATTGAGAATTATGCTAGGTAGCATTCCACATCAAAAATTCTGTTTTTATCATTTACCTACTCGAGGAAGAGCAGGAATTAAACTTGGGGATGCTTGATACGTCTCCAACGTATCTATAATTTTTTATTGTTCCATGCTATTATATTACCTATTTTGGATGTTTATGGGCTTTATTATACACTTTTATATTATTTTAGGACTAACCTATTAACCGGAGGCCCAACCCATATTGCTCTTTTCTTGCCTATTTTAGTGTTTCGAAGAAAAGGAATATCAAACGGAGTCCAAATGGAAAGAAACTTTCGGGAGTGTTATTTTTGGAACGGAATTGATCCAGGAGACTTGGAGTTGAAGTCAAGGAAGCTTCGAGGTGTCCACGAGGGTGGGGCCGTGCCCCCCTACTGGGCGCGCCCCCTGTCTCGTGGGCCCCTCGAGGCTCCCTGACCGACTTCTTTCGCCTATATATTCCCATATTGTTGGGGATCGTCCTAGAAATTTAAAATTTTCTACGCATCACCAAGATCAATCTATGGAGTCATCTAGCAACGAGAGAGAGAGAGGAGTGCATCTACATACCCTTGTACATCGCGAGCAGAAGCGTTCAAGAGAACAGGGTTGATGGAGTCGTACTCGTTGTGATCCAAATCACCGATGATCCTAGCGCCGAACGGACGACACCTCCGCGTTCAACACACGTACGGAGCGGAGACGTCTCCCGCGCCTTGATCCAGCAAGGAGGAGGGAGAGGTTGAGGAATAGGTCTCCAACGGCAGCACGACGACGTGGTGGTGATGGAGAGGCAGTACTCCGGCAGGGCTTTGCCAAGCACTTACGGAGGAGGAGAGGTATTGGCGAGGCGAGGGGTTGTGCCTTGGATGTTGTGTGCAGCCCTCCCCTCAACCCTCTATTTATAGGGGAAGGGGGAAGGCGGCCGGCCCCCTCTAGATGAGATCTAGGGGGGGGGGCAATGGGAGGGGGCTTGGCCCCCAATCAAGGGGCCGCCCCCTCTAGGGTTCCTCCCCCCCAACCCTAGGCGCATGGGCCCAAGGGGGGATGCGCTCAGCCCTCCAAGGGCTGGTTCCCTTTCCCCTACGGCCCATGAGGCCCACCAAGAGAGGTGGCCCCTCCCGGTGGACCTCCAGAACCCCTCCGGTGGCCTCGGTACAATACCGATATGCCCCCAAACTTTTCCAGTGACCGTATGACAACTTCCCATATATAAATCTTCAGCTCCGAACCATTCCGAAACTCCTCGTGACGTCTGGGATATCATCCGGGACTCCGAACAACATTCAGTAATCACATACAAGTCTTCCTAATAACCCTAGCGTCATCGAACCTTAAGTGTGTAGACCCTACAAGTTCGGGAATCACGCAGACATGACCGAGACAGCTCTCCAGCAAATAACCAACAGCGGGATCTGGATACCCATGCTGGCTCCCACATGTTCCACGATGATCTCATCAGATGAACCACGATGTCAAGGATTCAAGCAATCCCGTAAACAATTCCCTTTATCAATCCGTATGTTACTTGCCCGAGATTCCATCGTCGGTATCCCAATACCTCGTTCAATCTCGTTACCGACAAGTCACTTTACTCGTACCATAAGGCATGATCCCGTGACAAACCACTTGGTCACATTGAGCTCATTATGATGATGCATTACCGAGTGGGCCTAGAGATACTTCTCCATCATACAGAGTGACAAATCCCAGTCTCGATCCGTGTCAACCCAACAGACACTTTCGGAGATACCTGCAGTATACCTTTATCGGCACCCAGTTACGTTGTGATGTTTGGTACACCCAAAGCACTCCTACGATATCCGGGAGTTACACAATCTCATGGTCTAAGGAAATGATACTTGACATTAGAAAAGCTCTAGCAAACGAACTACACGATCTTGTGCTATGCTTAGGATTGGGTCTTGTCCATCACATCATTCTCCCAATGATGTGATCCCGTTATCAATGACATCCAATGTCCATGGTCAGGAAAACGTAACCATCCATTGATCAACGAGCTAGTCAACTAGAGGCTCACTAGGGACATGTTGCGGTCTTTGTATTCACACATGTATTACGATTCCCGGATAACACAATTGTAGCATGAACAAAAGACAATTATCATGAATAAGGAAATATAATAATAACCATTTTATTATTGCCTCTAGGGCATATTTCCAACAGTCTCCCACTTGCACTAGAGTCAATAATCTAGTTACATTGTGATGAATCGAACACCCATAGAGTTCTGGTGTTGATCATGTTTTGCTCGCGGAAGAGGTTTAGTCAACGGATCTATGACATTTAGATCCATATGCACTTTGCAAATATCTATGTCTCTATCTTGAACATTTTCACGAATGTAGTTGAAGCGACGCTTGATGTGCCTGGTCTTCTTGTGAAACCTGGGCTCCTTGGCAAGGGCAATGGCTCCAGTGTTGTCACAGAAGAGAGTCATCGGCCCCGACGCATTGGGAATAACTCCTAGGTCGGTAATGAACTCCTTCATCCAGATTGCTTCATGTGCTGCCTCTGAGGCTGCCATGTATTCCACTTCACATGTAGATCCCGCCACGACGCTTTGCTTGCAACTTCACCAGCTTACTGCCCCACCATTCAAAATATACACGTATCCGGTTTGTGAGTTAGAGTCATCCAGATCTGTGCGAAGCTAGCATCGACGTAACCCTTTACGACGAGCTCTTCGTCACCTCCATAAACGAGAAACATATCCTTAGTCCTTTTCAGGTACTTCAGGATATTCTTGACCGTTGTCCGGTGTTCCATGCCGGGATTACTTTGGTACCTTCCTACCAAACTTATGGCAAGGTTTATATCAGGTCTGGTACACAGCATGGCATACATAATAGACCCTATGGCTGAGGCATAGGGGATGACACTCATCTTTTCTCTATCTTATGCCGTGGTCGGGCATTGAGCTGAACTCAATTTCACACCTTGCAACACAGGAAAGAACCCCTTCTTGGACTGATCCATATTGAAATTCTTCAATATCTTGTCAAGGTATGTGCTTTGTGAAAGACCTATGAGGCGTCTCGATCTATCTCTATAGATCTTGATGCCTAATATATATGCAGCTTCTCCAAGGTCCTTCATTGAAAAAGACTTATTCATGTAGGCCTTTATGCTGTCCAAAAGTTCTATATCATTTCCCATCAAAAGTATGTCATCCACATATAATATGAGAAATGCTACAGAGCTCCCACTCACTTTCTTGTAAACGCAGGCTTCTCCATAAGTCTGCACAAACCCAAACGCTTTGATCATTTCATCAAAGCAAACGTTCCAACTCCGAGATGCTTGCACCAGCCCATAGATGGAGCGCTGGAGCTTGCATACCTTGTTAGCATTCTTAGGATGGACAAAACCTTCCGGCTGCATCATATACAATTCTTCCTTAAGGAAGCCGTTAAGGAATGCCGTTTTGACGTCCATTTACCATATCTCATAATTGTAGAATGCGACAATTTCTAACATGATTCAGACGGACTTCAGCTTCGCTATGGGTGAGAAGGTCTCATCGTAGTCAACCCCTTGAACTTGTCGATAACCCTTAGCGACAAGTCGAGCTTTATAGATAGTTACATTACCATCCGTGTTTGTCTTCTTCTTAAAAATCCATTTATTTTCTATCGTTCGCCGATCATCGGGCAAGTCTATCAAAGTCCATACTTTGTTTTCATACATGGATCCTATCTCGGATTGCATGGCTTCTAGCCATTTGTTGGAATCTGGGCCCGCCATCGCTTCTTCATAGTTCGAAGGTTCACCGTTGTCTAACAACATGACTTCCAGGATAGGATTGCCATACCATTCTGGTGTGGAACGTGTCCTTGTGGACCTACGAAGTTCAGTAGTGACTTGATCCGAAGTACCTTGATCATCATCATTAACTTCCTCTCCAGTCGGTGTAGGCACCACGGGAACATCTTCCTGAGATGCGCTACTTACCGGTTCAAGAGGTAGTACTTCATCAAGTTCCACCTTCCTCCCACTTTCTTATTTCGAGAGAAACTCTTTCTCCAGAAAGGACCCATTCTTGGCAACAAAGATCTTACCTTCGGATCTGAGGTAGAAGGTATACCCAATTGTTTCCTTAGGGTATCCTATGAAGACGCATTTTTCCGACTTGGGTTCGAGCTTTTCAGGTTGAAGTTTTTTCACATAAGCATCGCATCCCCAAACTTTTAGAAATGACAACTTAGGTTTCTTTCCAAACCATAATTCATACAGTGTCGTCTCAACGGATTTAGACGGTGCCCTATTTGAAGTGAATGTAGTTGTCTCTAAAGCGTATCCCCAAAATGATAGCGGTAAATCGGTAAGAGACATCATAGACCGCACCATATCCAATAGAGTGCAATTACGATGTTCAGACACACCGTTACGCTGAGGTGTTCCACGCAGCGTGAGTTGTGAAACAATTCCACATTTCCTTATGTGCGTACCAAACTCGTGACTTAAATATTCTACTTCATTCTGAAATTCCTTGAACTTTTCAAAGGTCTCAGACTTGTGTTTCATCAAGTAAACATACCCATATCTACTCAAGTCATCAGTGAGGGTGAGAACATAACAGTAGCCTCCGCGAGCCTCAATGCTCATTGGACCGCACACATCAGTATGCATAATTTCCAATAAGTTGGTTGCTCGCTCCATTGTTCCAGAGAACGGAGTCTTGGTCATTTTGCCCATGAGTCATGGTTCGCACGTGTCAAATGATTCGAAATCAAGAGACTCCAAAAGTCCATCTGTATGGAGCTTCTTCATGCGTTTAACACCAATGTGACCAAGGAGACAGTGCCACAGATATGTGGGACTATCATTATCAATCTTACATCTTATGGTATTCACACCATGAATATGGGTAACATCACGTTCGAGATTCATTAAGAATAAACCATTGACCAGCGGGGCATGACCATAAAACATATCTCTCATATAAATAGAACAACCATTGTTCTCTGATTTAAATGAGTAGCCATCTCGTATTAAACGGGATCCAGATATAATGTTCATGCTCAAAGGTGGCACTAAATAACAATTATTGAGGTTTAAAACTAATCCCGTAGGTAAATGTAGAGGGAGTGTGCCGACGGCGATCACATCGACCTTGGAACCATTCCCGACGTGCATCGTCACCTCGTCCTTCGCCAGTCTCCACTTATTCTGCAACTTCTGTTTTGAGTTACAATATGAGCAACCGCACCGGTATCAAATACCCAGGAGCTACTACGAGTACTGGTAAGGTACACATCAAATACATGTATATCGCATATACCTTTGGTGTTGCCAGCCTTCTTGTCTGCTAAGTACTTGGGGCAGTTCCGCTTCCAGTGTCCGCTTCCCTTGTAATAAAAGCACTCAGTCTCAGGTTTGGGTCCATGCTTTGGCTTCTTCCCGGCAACTGGCTTACTGGGCGCGGCAACTCCCTTGCCGTCCTTCTTGAAGTTCTTCTTACCCTTGCCTTTCTTGAAACTAGTGGTTTTATTGACCATCAACACTTGATGTTCCTTTTTGATTTCTACCTCCGCTGATTTCAGCACTGAAAATACCTCAGGAATAGTTTTCACCATCCCCTGCATATTGTAGTTCATCACAAAGCTCTTGTAGCTAGGTGGGAGTGACTGAAGGATTCTGTCAATGACCGCATCATCCGGGAGGTTAACTCCCAGCTGAGACAAGCGGTTGTGCAACCCAGACATTTTGAGTATGTGCTCGCTGACAGAACTATTCTCCTCCATCTTACAACTATAGAACTTGTTGGAGACTTCATATCTCTCGACCCGGGCATGATCTTGGAAAACCATTTTCAGCTCTTGGAACATCTCATATGCTCCGTGTTGCTCAAATCGCTTTTGGAGCCACGGTTCTAAGCTATAAAGCATGCCGCACTTAACCAGGGAGTAATCATCACTACGCGACTGCCAGGCGTTCATAACGTCTTGAGTTGCTGGGAAAACGGGTGCTTCACCTAGCGGTGCATCTAGGACATATGCTCTTTTGGCAGCTATGAGGAAGATCCTCAAGTTCCGGACCCAGTCCGTATAGTTGTTGCCATCGTCTTTCAGCTTGGTTTTCTCTAGGAACGCGTTGAAGTTGAGGGCAACATTACCGTGGGCCATTTGATCTACAAGACATATTGCAAAAGTTTTAGAATAAGTTCATGATAATTAAGTTCATCTAATCAAATTATTTAATGAACTCCCACTCAGATAGACATCCCTCTAGTCATCTAAGTGATCCATGATCCGAGTCAACTAGGCCATGTCCGATCATCACGTGAGACGGACTAGTCATCATCGGTGAACATCTTCATGTTGATCGTATCTTCTATACGACTCATGTTCGACCTTTCGGTCTCTTGTGTTCCGAGGCCATGTATGTACATGCTAGGCTCGTCAAGTCAACCTAATTGTTTTTGCATGTGTAAATCTGTCTTACACCCGTTGTATGTGAACGTTAGAATCTATCACACCCGATCATCACGTGGTGCTTTGAAACAACGAACTTTCGCAACGGCGCACAGTTAGGGGGAACACTTTCTTGAAATTATTATGAGGGATCATCTTATTTACTACCGTCGTTCTAAGCAAATAAGATGCAAAAACATGATAAACATCACATGCAATCAAATAGTGACATGATATGGCCAATATCATTTTTCTCCTTTTGATCTCCATCTTCGGGGCGCCATGATCATCATCGTCACCGGCATGACACCATGATCTCCATCATCATGATCTCCATCATCGTGTCTTCATGAAGTTGTCACACCAACGATTACTTCTACTACTATGGCTAACGGTTTAGCAATAAAGTAAAGTAATTACATGGCGTTATTCAATGACACGCAGGTCATACAATAATTAAGACAACTCCTATGGCTCATGTCGGTTGTCATACTCATCGACATGCAAGTCGTGATTCCTATTACAAGAACATGATCAATCTCATACATCACATATATATCATTCATCACATCCTTTTGGCCATATCACATCATAAGGCATATGCTGCAAAAACAAGTTAGACGTCCTCTAATTGTTGTTGCATGTTTTTACATGGCTGCAATAGGGTTCTAGCAAGAACGTTTCTTACCTACGTCAAAACCACAACGTGATATGCCAAATTCTATTTACCCTTCATAAGGACCCTTTTCATCGAATCCGATCCGACTAAGGTGGGAGAGACAGACACCCGCTAGCCACCTTATGCAACTAGTGCATGTCAGTCGGTGGAACCTGTCTCACGTAAGCGTACGTGTAAGGTCGGTCCGGGCTGCTTCATCCCACGATATCGTTGAAACAAGACAAGACTAGTAGTGGCAAGTAAATTGACAAAATCTATGCCCACAACAAAATTGTGTTCTACTCGTGCATAGAAACTATGCATACACCTAGCTCATGATGCCACTGTTGGGGATCGTAGCAGAAATTTAAAATTTTCTACGCATCACTAAGATCAATCTATGGAGTCATCTAGCAACGAGAGAGAGAGAGGAGTGCATCTACATACCCTTGTAGATCGCGAGCGGAAGCGTTCAAGAGAACGGGGTTGATGGAGTCGTACTCGTTGTGATCCAAATCACTGATGATCCTAGCGCCGAACGGACGGCACCTCCGCGTTCAACACACGTATGGAGCGGAGACGTATCCCGCGCCTTGATCCAGCAAGGAGGAGGGAGAGGTTGAGGAAGAGGGCTCCAACAGCAGCACGACGGCGTGGTGGTGATGGAGAGGCAGTACTCCGGCAGGGCTTCGCCAAGCTCTTGCGGAGCAGGAGAGGTGTTGGGGAGGGGAGGGGCTGCGCCTTGGATGTTGTGTGCAGCCCTCCCCTCGCCCCTCTATTTATAGGGGAAGGGGGAAGGGCGCCGGCCCCCTCTAGATGAGATCTAGAGGGGGGTGGCGGCCAAGAGGAGGGGGCTTGCCCCCCAAGCAAGGGGGCGCCCCCTGTAGGGTTCCCCCCCCCCCAACCCTAGGCGCATGGGCCCAAGGGGGGGATGCGCCCAGCCCTCCAAGGGCTGGTTCCCTTTCCCCTACGACCCATGAGGCCCTCCGAGAGAGGTGGCCCCTCCCAGTGGACCCCCGGAACCCCTCCGGTGGACCCGGTACAATACCGATATGTCCCCGAACTTTTTCGGTGACCGTATGACAACTTCCCATATATAAATCTTCACCTCCGGACCATTCCGAAACTCCTCGTAACATCCAGGATCTCATCCGGGACTTCGAACAACATTCGGTAATCACAAACTAGTCTTCCTAATAACCCTTGTGTCATCGAACCTTAAGTGTGTAGACCCTACGGGTTCGGCAATCACGCAGACATGACCGAGATAGCTCTCCGGACAATAACCAACAGCGGGATCTAGATACCCATGTTGGCTCCCACATGTTCCATGATGATCTCATCAGATGAACCACGATGTCAAGGATTCAAGCAATCCCATAAACAATTCCCTTTATCAATCAGTATGTTACTTCCCCGATATTCGATCGTTGGTATCCCAATACCTCGTTCAATCTCGTTACTGGCAAGTCACTTTACTCGTACCGTAATGCATGATCCTGTGACCAACCACTTGGTCATATTGATCTCATTATGATGATGCATTACCGAGTGGGCCTAGAGATACCTCTCCATCATACAGAGTGACAAATCCCAGTCTCGATCCGTGTCAACCCAACAGACACTTTCGGAGATACCTGTAGTATACCTTTATAGCCACCCAGTTACGTTGTGACGTTTGGTACACCCAAAGCACTCCTACGATATCCGGGAGTTACACAATCTCATGGTCTAAGGAAATGATACTTGACATTAGAAAAGCTCTCGCAAACGAACTACACGGTCATGTGCTATGCTTAGGATTGGGTCTTGTCCATCACATCGTTCTCCCAATGATGTGATCCTATTATCAATGACATCCAATGTCCATGGTCAGGAAAACGTAACCATCCATTGATCAACGAGCTAGTCAACTAGAGGCTCACTAGGGACATGTTGTGGTCTATGTATTCACACATGTATTACAATTTCCGGATAACACAATTATAGCATGAACAATAGACAATTATCATGAACAAGGAAATATAATAATAACCATTTTATTATTGCCTTTAGGGCATCTTTCCAACACATATACCCTAAAAACATCGAAGCAAACAATAGATCGGGAGTTCCGCCGCCGCAAGCCTCTGTAGCCACCAAAAACCTCTCGGGAGCCCGTTCCGGCACCCTGCCGGAGGGGGGATCCCTCACCGGTGGCCATCTTCATCATCCCGGCGCTCTCCATGACGAGGAGGGAGTAGTTCACCCTCGGGGCTGAGGGTTTGTACCAGTAGCTATGTGTTTGATCTCTCTCTCTCTCTCTTGTGTTCTCTCTATGGCACGATCTTGATGTATCGCGAGCTTTGCTATTATAGTTGGATCTTATGATGTTTCTCCCCCTCTACTCTCTTGTAATGGATTGAGTTTTCCCTTTGAAGTTATCTTATCAGATTGAGTCTTTAAGTATTTGAGAAGACTTGATATATGTCTTGTCGTGCTTATCTGTGGTGACAATGGGATATCACGTGATCCACTTGATGTATGTTTTGGTGACCAACTTGCGGGTTCCGCCCATGAACCTATGCATAGGGGTTGGCACACGTTTTTGTCTTGACTCTCCGGTAGAAACTTTGGGGCACTCTTTGAAGTACTTTGTGTTGGTTGAATAGATGAATCTAAGATTGTGTGATGCATATCATATAATCATGCCCATGGATACTTGAGGTGACAATGGAGTATCTAGGTGACATTAGGGTTTTGGTTGATTTGTGTCTTAAGGTGTTATTCTAGTATGAACTCTATGATAGATTGAACGAAAAGAATAGCTTCGTGTTATTTTACTATGGACTCTTGAATAGATCGAGCAGAAAGGATAACTTTGAGGTGGTTTCATACCCTACCATAATCTCTTCGTTTGTTCTCCGCTATTAGTGGATTTGGAGTGACTCTTTGTTGCATGTTGAGGGATAGTTATATGATCCAATTATGTTATTATTGTTGAGAGAACTTGCACTAGTGAAAGTATGAACCTTAGGCCTTGTTTCCTATCATTGCAATACCATTTACGCTCACTTTTATCATTAGTTACCTTGCTGTTTTTATATTTTCAGATTACAAAAACCTATATCTACCATCCATATTGCACTTGTATCACCATCTCTTCGCCGAACTAGTGCACCTATACAATTTACCATTGTATTGGGTGTGTTGGGGACACAAGAGACTCTTTGTTATTTGGTTGCAGGGTTGTTTTAGGGAGACCATCTTCATCCTACGCCTCCCACGGATTGATAAACCTTACGTCATCCACTTGAGGGAAATTTGCTACTGTCCTACAAACCTCTGCATTTGGAGGCCGAACAACGTCTACAATAAGAAGGTTGTGTAGTAGACATCAAGGGAGTCGCCGTATCGGTCGGCTCTCCTATTTATGTCTAGCCTTAAGATTCTTCGACCTCTCCTCTTGGGGTGCCCTGCCCCTCCTTATATAAGTTGAAGGGGCGGGTTACATGTAGAGTCAAACTCAGATTAGGACTTAACCTATTTTGACGTCCTACCATGGGCTTCTCACCATGGGCTTCTTAACGTCTTGGGCCTCTAACTATATGGCTTAACTGTTTGCCAGCTTACAATGCTTAACTATCCGCCGGCTTACAATGCTTAACTATACTCCGGCTTACAATGCTTAACTGTCCGCCGGCTTACAATGTTTGAATGTCCGCCGGCTTACAATGTTCAACTGTCTGTCGACTTATAATCTGCTGGGTCACCAATGAAACACCAAGTCCTAGCCGGGTCATATCTCTGGTCGGGTCACACCGCGGGGTATATCGCCAACATTAGCCCCCAGTTTCATTTGGATTCATCCATGTTAAACTGATCCTGTAAAACAAACACAAGAACAATTTTGACAGATTATGCTCCAGGTTAAGAACTCTTGTAAGCCGGCACCTGATCATACTTAACTCCTTGGTATTTCCTTCTTCTAAAAAATCCGGGTCAATAGGCCAGCTTCATAATCAATTTGATGACATTGGGTTCTCACAGAAAAAACATTGGTCATGAAATCCTCATCTCATTTTCAGCCAGCTTGAAGATGTAGAACTTGCCGGTTTATCATTGCCAAAATATCCGGTTTGTAAATATTGATAGCATCGGGTCATAATTGTTGCTAACATCAAAATTGAAAATGTACCTCCCTTATATGCATATCACTTGTAGCCCCCAAGTCTTAAGAAGGTAGAGTAGTAACAGCTTAAAACTTGCTTCAATATAAAACTTGCAACCATGAAGAAATCCAAGTTGTTCATCTCAGTCACTAGTCAAAACTGAATATGCCACATATGTAGCCCCCAAGTGCCAGGTTGTCATGGCTGCAGCAACCTGGGACATGTAATTGCCTTATGCTCATAAAAACTTCAACCAGTGTAGCCCCCAAGGGCCGGCTCAGTAAGATAATACTAAGTTGGGACTTTGTATATAAGTCATTGATTATAACATCATATGATGTAATCTCCACCATGGGGCTTGAACCCACGTCCACAAGGTAAAGATCTTTGTACTCTACCAACTGAGTAGTGGATCTTTCAATATAATGGATTAAGGCTTGTGTACCTTGAATTTTTGACAGGAGCAATTGGTAGCCCCCAAGGGCCGGCTCATTACAATGTGATGAGTCGGGTCTTTAATAAGTTGAGCAAAAAATGACTTTGCATTAACCCCCAAGTACCATGGTACATGCTGGCAGTGACATGGGACTTGCATATTTGACATAATCTCAACTTGAATAATGTAGCCCCCAAGTGTCGGGTCGTAAGCTTGCAGCGACTCGGGACTATTCCCTCCCTTGTAAAATAAATCATGTCCATTGATAAAATAATAGCCATTGCGCTGAATAGACTTTTGAAGACCTATGATATTGAATCGTATTGTCGGCTTATGATAGCAATGTAGTAAGGGTGATAACCCAAAACTTAGAAGCCAATACTTCCAAGTATTTAATATTGTCATATGCTGGCGACTTATTGTCGAAAGCCAGGCCGGGTTAATAGAAACCATGAGTATGCTTCAAATATGAGCTGTGAGAATTGAGGCTACATGGCCTGAATCACTTTAAACCTGAAGGCAAGAGAGTATCAAGAAAAACCAAAAAACTGTTCAAAAATTCAAACCAAAAGGAGAGAAAAGACGAGGCTATGCTTCGAATACGAGCAGGAAGCCGGACCAAAAATGGCTATGATTCGAATACGACCAGGAAGCCGGATCAAAAGGGTTAATGGCGATGATTCGAATCCGATCATGAAGCCCCCAAGTGGTTTGTGGCATTGCGCCGATCAAAGGGGTACCGACAGCTATGATTTGAATACGATCAGGAAGCCCCCCAGTGTAAGGTTTAATGGGAATGATTCGAATACGATCAGGAAGTCGGACCAAAAGGGTTAATGGCAATGATTCGAATACGATCAAGCCCCCAAGTGGTTTGTAATGGTTTATGGCTATGATTCGAATACGATCAGGAAGCCGGACCAAACGGGTTAATGGCAATGATTCGAATACGATCTAGCCCCCAAGTGGTTTGTGATGGTTTATGGCTATGATTCGAATACGATCAGGAAGCCGGATCAAAAGGTTTAATGGCTATGATTCAAATACGATCAAGCCCCTAAGTGATCAAAGTGTTTATCGGCTATGATTCGAATACGATCAGGAAGCCGGATCAAAAGGGTTAATGGCTATGATTCGAATACGATCATGAAGCCCCCAAGTAACCATTGAAGCAGGGTACCTATGTTTGAGTTGTGCTTTGCCACAGACTCTCTTTGGTCCCTTTAATTTGTCTGGGAACTCGAGCTTTGCGAGAGATAAATTCTTCTTGAGCCGGAATTTTAAACCGGATACTAAGAGCTTCAAAACTTTGTGAGAGACAAATTTTCCTTGAGCCAGATTTTAAACCGGATATTTGAGAGCTTCTGTGAGAGATAGATTTCCCTTGAGCCGGGTTTTAAACCAGAATTCTTCATTCTGAGCCGGAAATTTTCTGACGGCCTTTAAACTGGCAATATTTACTGAATCATGTCATCGTAGCCCCCGAGTCTTAAGATGACTCAAAATGTTGGCTTGAGATTCTTCCTATTTGATCGTGGTATAAACCGGTATGAGTCATTCAATAGCTCAGTAATATAATAGTCCCTTTTGCAGTAGACCATCTGCCCTGCATTAGAGAACTTGCAAGCCGGAGTAGTTGCTCTTTTAAAGAAAGGAATATGTAATATAAAAACATATTGGATGGATTACACCTGATATGTCAGGCCAGTAGCTATCCACCGCGGAGTTGACGATCACCATGGTGAAGCTGTAGTCAACCACGGGTGAGCCGGCCGCGGGAGCAGACAGATGAACCAGCTGCGACATCGTAAGCCCGTGCGGACGGGCGCGGTCCCGGCGAGTCGATGTAGACCGAACAGTATGGGAGGCAGTTTGCGCACGCCCATTTAATCAGCGCAGCATGGATGATTGTCAGTACATAATGATGCTGAAGCGCCCCATGTTCGTGGTATAATAACACTTTTTGTCATAAATAATTACCCTGCATAAAAATGTTACAAGCCAGAGTAACTGTTCACAGACAGATTACTGTATCTAGATGAAATAGACAGGATTGGTATCACCTGATGTATCTTTCGGACAGGTGACTGCACAGCAACTTGACCAAATGATGGTTTGCAATCTGTGTGTGCGTCCTCTGAGCAATTTTGAATGTGTAGTAGCAATGATAATCTTCCCAATTACTGTAATGGTGAAACAAATTATAGGCGGATGCAGTAGAGGGGTGCTGGCGACTTGGCTAGGTGTTTGACGGCGGCTTTGACACGGACCCACATGCCACAGCAACGGAAATGCCGGAGGCGAGCCATTCAGCCGGGCCGGCTCAGTGCAGCTGCGGGTGAAGAGGCCTGCAGCAAGGCGAGTCAACGGCAATGGCGGCTCAGCAGGAGGTGAGCCGCAGCGGTCAAGTCCGCTCGAGATGCAGCTGCTCGGAGACGGGTGCGAGGCAAACAGTCTCAAAACAAGGCTCACGACCCGAGGACTCGGCGATGGCAGTGGTGTAGAAGATTTTAACATGCCAGGACCATTAACTGCCACTCAAAAGCCAGAAAACTTCGCAGTATAATCTCTGGAATAACTGAAGATTTTAACATGTAGCTTGGCTGGTTTAAGGCGACAGAGGAAACGGCAGCCAGCAACGGAGGCGGCTCGGTGAAACCCGACTGTGGTGGTTGCGGCTGATTCCTGCAGTGAATACAAGATCGCTCGGAGGCGATTCGGCCCCAAGGGAGACAAAGCACAGCCAGGGCGGCTCAAGGTGGCTCGGCAACGACGCGGGAAGGTCAAGGCGGCTCATAGGTGACCCGGCGGACCAGCTCGAGGCGGCGACGGCGCGTTGAAGAAGGCCACAGCAGCGTCTGCAGCAAATGTTGCATCGGTGCAAGGCCGAGCGGGGGCGACTCGGAGACGTAAGGTCGCGGTGAAGGCAGAGACCGCTGCGGTGGCTCAGGGCGCCGAGAAGCCATGGGAGATAGCGACACGAAAGTGGGTCAAGGTGATGACTCGGTGTCAAAGCTGTTGCCGCTCGGCGACGACGAATCCACAAGGCTCGAAGGCAACGCATGCCGTGGTGGCTCAGGAACGAGGCGGCTATTAACTCAGTCCTGAAACCGAGGCAAAGACCAGCAGATGTAGAGGTGGCCGGGTGGCGCGGCAATGACCGCAGTGTTGGCGGCGGCTTGGCGACAGAACGATGGGACAGAGGGCGGCTCGTTCCCGGCTGCCGGGTCTGCCGACGAGGAGACCTAGAATGGCTCCCCCCACGTGCTCACAGGGCAGAGCAGAGGTGAGCCGGCGGCAGCAGCTGCAGCTCGGACGGCCGTGGAGGTACCCTGGAAAGTTGTAGCGGCAGGCCGGTGGAGATAGCGGTGAGCCGGTGGGATTAGACCATGTAGATAGCGGTTGCGGCCACTCAACGGCCAGCGCAGCTCATCGGAGAGGTAAAGTGAGCTCAGATCAGCGGGTCGCGAGTCAGGGCGGCTCGACCGCGTGTGGCGCAATAGCGAAGGCAGCTTGGCGTCCGGTGGCGACTCGTTGAATCCATGATGACATTGGTTGTAGTAGAAGCAGCCTGACACCCCTCTGTTCGGCCGCGGCGGCTCAAGCGACTCTAGTGACTCCCCGGCGGCGGCCCATAGCAGGCTTAAGGAGGGTGGTGGCTCGGACACGGGCTCGCGGGTGTAGAGACGGCTCATCGGAGGTAGTTTTGTGGTGGCTCGGCGACTCATCAGGGCCGGCCCGAAGGGCAGTCGTGACAGCGATGGGCGGGTCAAGGCACAACAGTAGAGGAGATCGCAGGAGCCTGTTTAGAGGCGGAGATTGCAGTCCACTTCCAAGTCACGGCTAGCTGGACGAAACCGCATCTCGGAGGTACAACACGGAAGGGCGCCAGCGAGTCACGGCTAGCTGGACGAAACCGCGTCTTGGAGGTACAACACGGAAGGGCTACCATCATTGCTTTGACAGTGTTCGACTCTGTTTCCCTTTGTTGACTCTCGTTCGTTGTATTGAATCGAAGGAAAGATTGCTTTATTGGCTTGTGGAGGCGGCTTGCGGTTACAACATCAATTTTGGCAGATGATTTTTTCTCGGGGTCAACCCGGAGCAGAGGAGGCTCGACGAAAAACCAAAGTAGCCAATCCCGGGTCATAACAGTGGCTCAGCCGCGGTGACATGATCGTGGCAGGTCAATGGAGCAAGGGGCGGCTCAGTGCGACAACGAAGGCGGCTCGAAGCTTGCTTTGACAAAGATCTCTGTATGCCGGTGGCTCTCCTTCTTTCTGTAAACCGGACAAGTACTAGTCCCAACATTAATTGCTCCAATCTACCCCAATTAGTCTCGGACTCGGCGGGTTATCATAGCGCAAGTGGTAGATGCTGAACATGCAACCCTAACTTTCTCTTGATCTCGTTTTGACTGCTTGTGGACGATGTGATCTACTGCACCGGCTCTTTTCTCATGCAGAAAATTGCAAACTTCTCGATCCCTAGTAAAGATCCTTCCAAGAACTCAACACCACCGTGCACGAGCCCCACCGTGGGCGCCAACTTTCATGGAATTGTCATGGCATATGTCCTAGTGTGAGGACTTAGTCATGAGGCCAACGCATCTATGTGGTAGCTTGAGAGGGGTTGATCGGGACGAGAGGCGCGAAGCGGATCAACACACCAGACAAAGGATTTAGACAGCTTCGGGTCCCGGGAAACATCATCCGGTAATAGCCCTACATGTTGTTTGTGGCTAGGTCTCATTATGCTCATGAGGGAGTTGCCACGTCGGTCGGCTCTCCTAGTTATGTCTATCCTTAAGATTCTTCAACCTCTCCTCTTGGGGTTCCCCGCCCCTCCTTATATAAGTTGAAGGGGCGGGTTACATGTAGAGTCAAACTCGGGTTAGGACTTAACCTATTTTGACGTCCTACCATGGGCTTCTCACCATGGGCTTCTTAGTGTCTTGGGCCTCTTAATTGTCTGGCTTAACTATCTGCTGGCTTACAATGCTTAACTGTCCACCGTCTTACAATGCTTAACTGTCCACCGGCTTACAATGCTTGACTGTCCGCCGGCTTATAATCTGCCGGGTCACCAATGAAACACCAAGTCCAGTCGGGTCATATCTCCGGCCGGGTCACACCGCGGGGTATATCCCCGACACATTGGATAAATGTGTGTCATCTTAGGTCGCATGCTAGTCAGCCTTTTTGGCTGCTGTAATTCCTTTTGGCTCTATTTGGGCTGTTAAAATGAGAAAAAATAAAGGGGTCCTGTCGTGCCGGCATGCGGGCCTTGCCCAGGCACTGCCCAGGTGTGCCGTGGGGCTGGGACGACCCGTTTAGATGCATATGGCACTGGGTACATGATGTGTCGTGAACGCGTGCTTCTCTGTTGGCCCGAGAAGCATGGCCCATTTGGCTAGCTATAGTTATGTTGTGGGCTGAAGGGGGATTGGGCTTGGCCCATATGCTTGGCAAAGAGGGAAGTGTGGATGAGCAGTTGACGTAATATGAATGAAATGCTGGAGTCAAATGAATGTAACACGGGAGAGGAGACACACCATCCTTTTTAAAATGAATATATATATATATATATATATATAGATTGAAAAGTAAAGATTAAGATAGAGATACAGATAGAGATAGCATAGTAGAGATAGAGATAGAGATATAGTAGTAGAGATAGAGATAGAGATAGATATAGAGTTAATCAGTACTAAGGAATAGGAGGAGTACAATGTTTCCTCACGAATTATCATTGGGCAGATATTATGGCAATAGGAAATTGGGTGCTTCTTACCAACCACTGCTTTATGTTCCACTATTAAGGAATGGTCGAGCAGTATAAATAGGCACCTAGACCCTTCCGTCTTCCTCGCCCAATGAAATTTAGTTCATAGTGATCTAGACATGGCGATCAAGCTTATAGCAATAACCTTTTTCTTGCTCCTCCTGGCCTTCGCCGAGTCCAGCGATAGGCAAGAACCTCCATCTTCTCGTAATTACTAGTGCCATCTTTACCAACTTGATGGTGTGTCAAGTCTGAATCACCTCATATAGTTTGTTATTTCCTCTAGAAAAAGATGGTCTTGGTGAAAGTGCATATGCGGTACACTAGGATCCTCCTTCAAGTAAGTACTTGTGCTATCTTACCATGTTAAGACTGTATTAATTCTGAATAAACTCATACTTTCTTATTTCCTGTAGAAGAAGAAGGTTTGGGGGAAAGTGCTTATAAGGTGGATTGGAAACCAGAAGATGAACCTTCCAGTAAGTACTTGTGCTACCATACCACATCGAGAATGTGTTAGTACTGAAAGAACTCATGGTTTGTTATTTCCTATAGAAGAAAAAGGTTTTGGGGCAAGTGCTTATAAGGTGGATTGGAAATCATAAGATGCACCTTCTAGTAAGTAATTGTGCTACCTTACCAAGTCGAGAACGTCTTGGTCCTGAATGAACTCATGCTTTGTTATTTCCTGTAGAAGAAGAAAGTTTTGGGGCAAGTGCTTATAAGGTGGATGGGAAACTAGAAGATGCCTCTTCCAGTAAGTACTTGTGCTACCATGCCACATCAAGAATGTGTTAGTCCTGATTGAACTCATGGTTTCTTATTTCCTACAGAAGAAAAAGGTTTTGGGGAAAGTGCTTATAAGGTGGATTGGAAATTAGAACATGCACCTTCCAGTAAGTACTTGTGCTACCTTACCAAGTCAAGAATGTGTTGGTCCTGAATGAACTCAGGGTTTGTTATTTCCTGTAGAAGAAGAAGGTTTTGGGGCAAGAGCTTATAAGGTGGATTGGAAACCAGAAGATGCACCTTCCGGTAAGTACTTGTGCTACCTTACCACATCGAGAATGTACTAGTCCTGAATGAACTCATGGTTTGTTATTTCCTAAAAAGAAAAAGGGTTTGGGGCAAATGCTTATAAGGTGGATTGGAAATTATAAGATGCACCTCCAGTAAGTACCTGTGCTACCTTACTAAGTCGAGAACATGTTGGTCCTGAATGAACTCATGCTTTGTTATTTCCTGCAAAATAAGAAAGCTTTGGGGCAAGTTCTTATAAGGTGGATTGGAAACCAGAAGATGCACCTTCTAGTAAGTACTTGTTCTACCATGCCACATCGAGGATGTGTTAGCCCTGAATGAACTCTTGGTTTGTTATTTCTTGCAGAAGAAAATGGTTTTGGGGCAAGTGCTTATAAGGTGGATTGGAATTCAACACATGCACCTTCCGGTTAGTACTTGTGCTACCTTACCAAGTCAAGATGTGTTGGTCCCGAATGAACTCATGGTTTGTTAATTCCTGCAGAAGAAGAAGGTTTTGGGGCAAGTTCTTATAAGGTGGATTGGAAACCATAAGATGCACCTTCCGGTAAGTACTTGTTCTACCTTACCATATTGAGAATGTGCTAGTCCTGAATGAACTCATGGTTTGTTATTTCCTTCAAAAGAAAAAGGTTTTGGGGCAAGTACTTATAAGGTGGATCGGAAATCAGAAGATGCACCTTCTAGTAAGTACTTGTGCTACCTTAACAAGTCGAGGATGTGTTAGTCATGAAAGAACTCATGGTTTGTTATTTGCTGCAAAAGAAGAAGGTTTTGGGGCAAGTGCTTATAAGGTGGATTGGAAACCAAAAGATGCACCTTCCAGTAAGTACTTGTGCTACTATATGCGTTAGTACTGAATGAACTCATGGTTTGTTACTTCCTGCAGAAGAAAAAGGTTTTGGGTAAGTGCTTATAAGGTGGATTGGAAATCAGAAGATGCACCTTCTAGTAAGTACTTATGCTACCTTACTAAGTCGAGAACGTGTTGGTCCTGAATGAACTCATGCTCTGTTATGTCCTAATAAGAAGAAGGTTTTGGGCCGAGTGCTTATAACGTGGATTGGAAACCAGAAGATGCACCTTCCAGTAATTACATTTGCTATATATCTTATCAAGTGGAGAATTTGTTAGTTCTGAAGCAACTCATACTTTGTCATTTCCTATAGAAAAAACCATTTTTGATACAAGTGCGCATGCGGTACATTGGGATCTAGATCATGCACACTCTTAGAAGTGCTTGTGCTACCATATCAAGTTGAGATTGTTTTTAATATGATGACTTAGTTTCTTTATATCCGTGAAGAAATATATGCATTTAATATCCATAAATAACATCACTATGCCAATATTTTTGTTAAACGTTTGTTTTAATTAATAACAATGCGGGATCCTGCATTCCTGAAGCACTAGATAAACACAGGCATATTAAATTTCAAACCGGCATGTTATTCCTAAAGAAGAATTTGCACATCGGCACTACACTGCCTAAAGGAACCATGTTTGCACGAGATGGTGCACCAAAGTCTGTTCATTTTGCCTCTACTCAATTGGAGTCAAAGTACTTTACAACCATCCTCTCGTACTTCAAGATACCTCACAGCTCAGTGAAGGCAAAGCAGATAGCTGACACCCTTCGTTCATGTGGCAAGCCGGCTGACAAGGAGGAACCTCACATGTGTTTCTCATCTCGTGAAGCAATGGAAAGGTTCGCCACCAGAGAATTGGGAGTCAACAATGCACGAGCAGCCATTACAAGGATTCATGGGCATGAGACCTCCGGCACCATGTACATTGTGGAACAGATCACCCAACTCAATAGTAACGTGGTGCCATGCCACCCTATGGATTTTCCCTATGAGGTTTTTTATTTCCATCAGCCAAAAGAGGTGCAATCTTTGAGGGTGCAACTCAAGTGTTTGAAAGATGACATGCAGCGTGTGACAGCAATAGCCATGTGTCACATGAACACATCTGATTGGGACACGCAGTACTTTGAGCTATTAGACGAAGAGCATGGTGAACCTATTTGTCACTACATGCCTACCAATTATGTCATGTTCTATTAGATATATTTAAAGTTGTTGCTAAACTATGTAATCTTGTTATCTGATCAATAAAGCATGCCGATGGGCCAAACTTTTGTTTAAAAATACTTAACCACCACCAAATTTTGAGAGTCTTTCGATTGCTACCGACCAATATTTTCTTTCATTCCATCCCAAATAACTCAAAATTCATCACCTATGATGATGCACTTGAGCACCATTATTTTTGCATTGCATTCACTCGGATGAGCCATTCCCGGGTTCTGTTGCTCCACTGCTGGTCAAGGAGAGGCAGATATATGCAATCTCGACCGTCCCTAGAGAAGGAGGGATGGATTGGCTTCATCCCAGTTGCTGTTGCAGGAGATGACTTCGTGAGAAGGGGTCAATACTAGGTGCTAGACCACGATCAGTCATCCATATCGTCCTCGCCACAGCCTATACCCCGTGGTGTAGCACCATTGGAGAAAACAGAGAGGGAGGGGCGCAGTCGAGAGAGACGTGGTAGAACAGGGTTGAGAGTGAGGGGCTTCTATTATGTGTCTTTCCGCCGATTTGGAGGAACTGCTACGTTTTGGATCTGAGGGTTATATTCCCTTTTATGGAATGGGTGCCTTCAGATTCTCTTTCCCAACCAAACACAAGAACATGTGCCTGGGCAGAACCGTCCCATTACTATCCATGTGGTGTCACGAACCGAATAGACCCTTGGATACTATTGGGAAGCGTGACTTGACGTGCATTGCCAATAAAAGGGGTGTGCAAACCACAATGAATAATCAAGTTAAATATCGATAAGTTTTAACAAGCACTAACTATACATATAACGAGAATTGTTGGAGCTACATAAGTATGACTAAAAATTGCATCATTACATATAAATCTCTTTTAGACAAGTTCTTTTTTATTGCATAGTATTCTTATTTTAATTTTTTTATGGATTGTATCGAGGAGTATAAGTCGTGGATATGATAGAATATAGTAGGTAGTATGTAAGAACAATTATTAATATTGCTTTGACAATACCTAATTTAATGATTTATTTTATTATGCTAATGGATTTCACGAGGTTTTGTTGAGTTTTATGTGACTGAAGTTTTCAAGTTCTGGGTGAGATGACGATATAAGAAAAATAAGGAGCAATAAAATCCTAAGCTTGGGGATTCCTAAGGCACCCCCAAGGTAATATTCAAGGAAGATCCAAGCATCTAAGCTTGGGGATGCCCCGGAAGGAATCATCTCTTTCGTCTTCAATCTATCGCTAATATCACATGGAGCTATACTTTTATTCATCACATTATGTGTTTTTGCCTTGGAGCGTCGGGTGTTTTTTTTTATTTTCTTGTTTCCACAATCATTTGTTCCTGATCATACCTTATGAGAGACACACGTTCATTACAATTTATAGAATGCTCATTATGCTTCACTTACATCTCTTGAGTTAAGGCAATTGCTCATGTGCTTCACTTATATCTTTTGAGCATGGCGATACATATATTTTATAGAAATCATTTGCACTCTCTTGCTTCACTTATATATTTTTGAGAGTTAACTAGGAAGTGATAATTTGCATGAGTTATATATGTTTGGTCCAAAAATAATAAGTATACAAGGGTGGTATGATAAAAACAACGTGTAGATCAATCAATATTTTGCGTTTCATAAATGATATCAAGGTTATAATACGAAGGTTTACTAGTTGATAATTTTGGTTCACTAAAAATGTTGATGTTAAGGTTTGTGATTTCCCACTCATTGAAGTGTTGGTTTTAACATGGCTAGGAAGTTGGAGCGTAATCTATCCTAGATTGATATCCATTGTGTTGTTCGGATCGGGGGGGGGGGGCGCGATGGTTAACTCCTCCCAACCTTCCCCCTAGGGTCATGAGAGTAATGCTTTGCTTCGAGGGATTCTAGATTTCCTTTACAATATATGCAAGAAGACATGGGCCGCCTGCACGCGGCAGGCCTGTGACTGGCTAAAGCATCCACGTCCAAACCCCTGCCAGCCGCAACATCAACAGCAAGGCTAGTTGTGTCAATGGGGAGGGAGGGGAGGCTCTCGAGGTGAGCTTCCAAGTTGCGCCATCGGCCAAGCCGACAATGGGAGGGTAGACGGGGGGAGGGCAGCACGCTCACGAGATCCAATCTTGGGAGGATGGGGGATCCAATCCCCGGAGGATGGGCACGGGGGAGGAAACGGCGACACCACCACCAAGGTCATGGCACGGCCGCGTCCGCCCAAGCCGTGGGAGGGGATGGGGGTGATCGCCAGAGGGACACACATACCGCCTGAGGTTGGATCTCCAGGGATTGGGGGAAGCACAGCACGCGAGGGGGTTGGGGAACTGCCCCGCCACGACCATCCTAGGGACCGGTGCGGCTTCACCAGCCGGCCCTCCGGCGGTGGTGGCACCGGGGGTGAGCAGAGGGAGGGCTTCCGATGCACTACTAGGGAAAACCTTATACACAGAAGTTTATCAGTAGCGCGGTTTAAAAATGGGCGCTGCTACTAATTAGTAGTAGTGAGGGGTATAAAAACTGCGCTACTACTAAGTTAATAGTAGTAGCGAGGGGTATAAACCCGGGCTGCTACTAAGTGGTCTCCAACAATGCCCCCGGGATAGGCCATAGTAGTAGCGAGGGATATAAAACCGGCGCTACTACTAAGTAAGTAGTAGTAGCGCAGGTAAGACCCACACGCTACTACTAAGCGTGTCCACCCCACAACGAACTCACATGTTCCTCGGTCCACCCCACCCCGGCTCCTCTCCCCGCCGCCTCCACCACCCACTGAGGGAGTCCTGGACTAGGGGGTTTCCGGATAGCCGGACTATCATCATCGGCCGGACTCCAAGACTATGAAGATACAAGATTGAAGACTTCGTCCCGTGTCCGGATGGGACTTTCCTTGGTGTGGAAGGCAAGCTTGGCGATATGGATATGTAGATCTCCTACCATTGTAACCGACTCTGTGTAACCCTAGCCCTCTCTGGTGTCTATATAAACCGGAGGGTTTTAGTCCGTAGGACAACGACCATTACAACAATCATACCATAGGCTAGCTTCTAGGGTTTAGCCTCCTTGATCTCGTGGTAGATCCACTCTTGTACTACCCATATCATCAATATTAATCAAGCATGACGTAGGGTTTTACCTCCATCAAGAGGGCCCTAACCTGGGTAAAACATCGTGTCCCTTGTCTCCTGTTACCATCCGCCTAGATGCACAGTTCGGGACCCCCTACCCAAGATCCGTCGGTTTTGACACTGACATTGGTGCTTTCATTGAGAGTTCCTCTGTGCCATGACCGATAGGCTTGATGGCCTCTTCAATCAATAACAACGCAGTCCAGGGTGAGACTTTTCTCCCCGGACAGATCTTCGTGTTCGGCGGCTTTGCACTGCGGGCCAATTCGCTTGGCCATCTGGAGCAGATCGAAAGCTACGCCCCTGGCTGTCAGGTCAGGTTTGGAAGCCTAAACTTCACGACTGACATCCGCGGAGACTTGATCTTCGATGGATTCGAGCCACAACCAAGCGCGCCGCACTGTCACGGTGGACATGATTTAGCTCTGCTACCGGATAGTGCCCTGGAGGCCGCACACGAGTCCGCTCCGACCCATAGTTCGGAGCCGACCGTGCAGATCGAGGACAGGTGGCTGGACACCACCTCGGGGGCTGCAATCTCTACGGCGATGGAGCCGAACACTGACCTTGTCCCTTGCAAAGCTCGTGACTCCGAGGCGCCGGACTCCTTGCCGGACTCCGAACCTCCTGCGCCCCTGCCAATCGAATCCGATTGGGCGCCGATCATGGAGTTCACCGCTGCGGACATCTTTCAGCACTCGCCCTTTGGCGACATCCTGAATTCGCTAAAGTCTCTCTCTTTATTAGGAGAGCCCTGGCCGGACCACGGTCGGGATGGTTGGGATGCGGACGACAAAGAAATTCAAAGCCCTCCCACCACCCACTTTGTAGCCACTGTCGATGACCTAACCGACATGCTAGACTACGACTCCGAAGACATCGATGGTATGGACGACGATGCCGGAGATGATCAAGAACTAGCACCTACGGGGCATTGGAAGACCACCTCGTCATACGACATATACATGGTGGACATCCCAAAGGATGGAGACGGTGAAGAAGCAGCGGAGGCAGATTCCTCTAAGAAACAGCCCAAGCGCCGACGTGAGCGGCGCCGCTCTAAATCCCGCCACAATAAGAATGGAGATTCCGGCACCGGAGATAATAACACCCCTGAGAGTGCCGAAGACAACCCCCTCCAGCAAGATTCAGCGCAGGAGGACGGAGAAGCCAGCCCTCGAGAGAGGGCGGCAGACGAGGAGATAGAGGATGACAATTACATGCCTCCCTCCGAAGACGAGGCAAGCCTCAACAACGACGAATTCGTCGTGCCCGAGGATCTCGTCGAACAAGAGCGTTTTAAACGCAGCTTCATGGCCACGGCAAACAGCCTAAAGAAAAAGCAGCAACAACTTCGAGCTGATCAAGACCTGCTGGCCGACAGATGGACCGAGGTCCTCACGGCCGAAGAACATGAACTAGAACGCCCCTCCAAAAGCTACCCAAAACGCAAGTTGCTCCCCCGATTAGAGGAGGAGGCATACGAACCTTCATCACCAGCGCGCAATACGGATGACCGACCACCTCGTGGCCATGACAGAGAGGCATCTAGACCCTCCACCAGAACCGTACCCCAGCACTGCTCGAAAAGCGCGAAGCCACGGGGGAATGCACTGGACTTGCGAGACATATTGGAGGACAAGGAAAAACAATCAAGATCTATCTACAGATCACGCGGGCGCCCCACGATCCACGACGATTACCGTCGCGCCGGACACAGCAACTCCGGCCGGGCCGAACACAGCAGACACAGCTCTCTTGAGCTACGTCGTGATATTGCCCAGTATAGAGGCGCCGCACACCCACTATGCTTCACAGATGAAGTAATGGATCATCAAATCCCCGAAGGGTTTAAACCCGTGCACATTGAATCCTACGATGGCACAACAGACCCCGCGGTTTGGATCGAAGATTATCTCCTTCATATCCACATGGCCCGCGGTGATGATCTACACGCCATCAAGTATCTCCCACTCAAGCTTAAAGGACCAGCTCGGCATTGTCTTAACAGCTTGCCAGCAGAGTCAATTGGGTGTTGGGAGGACCTGGAAGTCGCATTTCTCGACAACTTCCAGGGCACGTATGTGCGACCACCAGACGCCGATGACCTAAGCCACATAATTCAGCAGCCAGACGAATCGGCCAGACAATTCTGGAAACGGTTCTTAACAAAGAAAAATCAAATCGTCGACTGTCCGGATGCAAAGGCCCTCGCAGTCTTCAAACATAACATCCGCGACGAGTGGCTGGCCCGGCACCTAGGACAGGAAAAGCCGAAATCCATGGCAGTCCTCACATCACTCATGACCCGCTTTTGTGCGGGGGAGGACAGCTGGCTAGCCCGCAGTAATAACCTCAGTAAAAATTCTAGCAGTCTGGACTACAAGGACCGCAATGGCAGGTCTCGTTGCAACAAAGACAAACGCCGCGTTAACGGCAATAACACTGAGGATACGGCAGTCAACGCCGGATTCAGAGGCTCAAAACCCGGTTAGCGGAAAAAGCCATTTAAAAGAACTACCCCGGGTCCGTCCAATTTGGACCGAATACTCGACCGCTCTTGCCAGATACATGGCACCGCCGAAAAGCCAGCTAATCACACCAAAAGGGATTGTTGGGTATTCAAGCTGGCAGGCAAGTTAATTGCCGAGAACAATGACAAGGGGCCGCATAGCGATGATGAGGAGGAGACCCGGCCGCCGAACAGTAGAGGACAGAAGGGGTTCCCCCCACAAGTGCGGACGGTAAAAATGATATACGCAACCCATATACCCAAGAGGGAGCGGAAGCGTGCACTTAGGGACGTATATGCGATGGAGCCAGTCACCCTGAAGTTCAATCCATGGTCCTCTTGCCCGATCACTTTTGATCGAAGGGACCACCCCACCAGTATCCGCCACGGTGGGTTCGCCGCCTTGGTCTTAGACCCAATCGTCGACGGATTTCACCTCACTAGAGTCCTGATGGACGGCGGCAGCAGCCTGAACCTGCTTTATCAGGATACAATGCGCAAGATGGGCATAGACCCCTCAAGGATTAAACCTACAAAGACGACCTTCAAAGGCGTCATACCAGGTGTTGAGGCCAATTGTATAGGCTCAGTCACATTGGAAGTGGTCTTCGGATCCCTGGATAACTTCCGAAGCGAGGAGTTAATCTTCGACATAGTCCCGTTCCGCAGTGGCTATCATGCCCTGCTCGGATGAACCGCATTTGCAAAGTTCAACGCGGTGCCGCATTATGCATACCTCAAGCTCAAGATGCCAGGCCCTCGTGGAGTCATCACGGTCAACGGAAACACTGAACGCTCCCTCCGAACAAAGGAACATACAGCGGCTCTCGCTGCAGAAGTACAGAGCAGCCTCTTAAGGCAACTTTCGAGTCCGGCCGTTAAACAACCGGACACGGCCAAACGCGCCCGAAGCAACATACATCAAGACCACCTGGCACGTTCCGAGCACAAGTAGCAGTGCGGACCCAACCCCAGCCCTTGCATGATTGCAAGACCAGCTCTCCGCGTACATCATTACGCTTTGGAGATACCATGGGCATTGGGGGAGGCGCTCGACCACGACAGGCCCAGAGTGCGGCTCAACCACACCAGGGGCTCCCAAGTGTGTTGTTCTTTTTCTTTTTTCTTTTTATCCACAGGACTCCGTTCATCAGAGACCCTGTCCGGCGGCGAATCTGCCGAACTCACGACGCAACAGCCAGGGAAGAACGAAGGCTACGACGAACAATCAGGTGGTCTCCATTACAAGCATTAAATCTGTTAAATACACCATTCCGCAGCCTACCCCTGGAGGGGGACATGTATAATAGTCCAATCCCTTGCCTACCGCACTATTTGTATCGTTCTACACTCATGGGAGAATTCCTTGAATGAACAATGCATCACTTTTCGCCTATAATTGCATTCCCTTTTTACATATATGTTCATTTATGACGTTTTGCATCCGTACACTTTGGTACGGCCAAATACACCAAGGGCTTATGTTCCCCGCATTATGGTGTGACAAGTCCGAACACTTTCACAAGTGCGGCACCCCGAACTTATAGCATTGTATGAATCGGCTCCGAATCATGTCTTGGGTCAATAGTTGGGTTTGCCCGGCTCCCATGTTTTGGTACCTTACGTTCCGTTACATCGGCTAAGGTAGCACTGGGAGAACCATTGCGATTGCGCCCCAGTTGAGCTGGGTTAACGCCTCAGTGGAGAAAGCTAAAACTGACCGTCATGATAAGGCGAGAGCTGGTCGCTGTTCGAGAGGTTTTTTCGAGTCCCTAAAGACTTATGCCGCTTAGAGCGATGAGCCGACTAACTGTCCAGCCCAGGCGTGGATAGCGCCCCAAAATCGGCCTTCCGAACACTAGGGGATTCGCCGAAATTTAAAATTATAGAATTTTATGGCTAAGTGAGAGTGTTCAAGCATTATAAGTCCGCTTGCCTAGTTTGTTGTGTTGAGCGCCTCCCTAGATGGACCCAAATATGGGAACAAGAGTGCTCAAATTTATCCCGAACACCCCAGCACTCGTGGCATGGGGGCTGAAGCCGACGACTTGCCATCTCTCAGATTTGATAAACGGCCAAACAGAAGGTAATAGTTTAAATAAACAAGCGTTGCTTAGCGCATATGAACAAAGTTTTCAAGCACACATGATAACACATTGTGAGTCTACTCAAATATTACATCTTTGGGGCACTCGTCCGCAATCTTGCGGGCACCCTTCAGGGCACTCTTATAATACATTTCGGGCGTACGATACTCCTTGCCCGCCGGCGGCGCGTCTGTCAGAAGCCTCTCAGCATCCAGCCTGCCCCAGTGCACCTTTGCACGGGCAAGGGCCCGACGGGCACCTTTGATGCAGGCGGAGCGCTTGATGACTTCCACCCAAGGGCACGCATCCACCAGCCGCCGCACGAGGCCGAAGTAGCTCCCAGGCATGGCCTCTTCAGGCCACAGCCGGACTATGAGGCCCTTCATGGCCTGCTCGGCTACCTTGTGGAGCTCGACCAGCTGCTTCAGCTGGTCGCTAAGGGGCACCGGATGTCCGGCCTCAGCATACTGAGACCAGAAGACCTTCTCCGTTGAGCTCCCCTCCTCGGACTGGTAGAATGCGGCGGCATCGGACACGCTGCGAGGCAGATCTGCAAACGCTCCTGGAGAGCTCTGAATCCGGGTAAGTAACAGGTAATTCACACTCACATGCTTGCTTTGCATGAAAAATGCCTTACCCGCCGCTATTTTCTTCACCGCCTCAATCTCCTGGAGGGCCTTATGGGCCTCGGCCTTAGCGGCTTTGGCACTCTCAAGAGCCGAGGCAAGCTCGGACTCTCGAGTCTTCGAGTCGCGCTCCAAACTATCATGCTTTTCCATGAGAGCCTGGAGCTCTTGCCGCACCTCCGCCACCCGCGCCTCCTGCTTCTCTCGCTCCGCTTGTTCCACGGCCGCATTACGTTCGGCTGCGGACAAGGCCTCCTTCAGGGTCACCACCTCATTTGTGGCCCCAGCAGTGCCCATGTTATCCTTGTTATTTCCATTGCAACCAAAATCCTTTTCTGTAAGGTACAAATTTAATACAGTGTTACTCACCTTCTTTGTCCTCGAGCTGCCTCTTGGCAAGGCCGAGCTCGTTCTCGGTCTGCTCGAGGTTCTGCTTCAAAGCATCGACCTCCACAGTCAATGCGGCAGAGGTCAGCAGCGCAGCCTGCAATCCCATATTGACATAATTTTTAGAACTCCTATGTATATCTTTTTAGATCCTCAGTCCGGATTTTATTTTCAAACACCGAACCGAGCATCAGGGGCTACTGTCTATGCGTATTACATTACATATTTTAAAACTTCTTACCTCAAAGCCTGATAGAAGGCTGCTGCAGGCCTCGGTCAGCCCGCTCTTGGCGAGCTGAACCTTCTGAATCACCGCACTCATGATAGTGCGGTGTTCTTCCTCGATGGAAGCGCCGTTGAGCGCCTCCAACAAGTTATCCGGCGCCTCCGGTTGGACGGAGGCCGCCGGCGCCGCGGTCTTGCCCTTCTTACGAAGGGGCCGCCTGCCGGACTCCGGAACCACTGCGGGTTCCGGGGCAGAGTCCGGTGCGAAGTCCGGGAGGCTGCCCTGTGGCACCTCCGGTACCTCACCCTCCTGGCGGGTCCCCTCCTGGGACCCCACCTCGGTGTCCTCGGCGTCACGAGGGGTGGAGGCGGTCGGAATGGAATCCACATCCGACGGAGCCAAGGACCCGCTCGAAGAAGCGGGAAAATCATCCTCGGCCGGACTGCAGGTTGTATGCGGCATTAGAAGGACATTGTGTGGCGAAAAAGAGAAATTATAAATCATGCAGGAATCCGGATACTTACGATCTTGCCAGGGGCTTGGCCCTTGAGGGCCACCCCTCGTTGCCTTCGTTGGCGTTGGCGGAGCTGTCCGGAGGAAGGGTCCTTCCCCTCTTGGACCCTTCGGCCTCCCCCATTAGGGAAGCCTTCCTCTTCCTCTCTCCCCCCTCCTGGGGAGAGTCCCCTCTCTTCTCCTGATCCTCGGGGGCGGAATCCACCTCGGTGTCGTTGGACACCTGAAAACAGGAACTCTTTCGAGTACCTGTGGCCTCCTTCTTGGCCTTCTTCTCCGGCACCACATGTGGTGCCGGAACCAGTAGCCCCGCTAGACGGGCGTCTACTGGGTCTTCTAGCATGGGAGCCGGACAGATAATCTGCTCGGCCTCCTTCATCCATCCCTGTCAAAGGAAAGGGGAGATTAGATCCTGCATAAAGTCGAACTATTGAAAACAAGTGTCCCGTAAAGGGTAGAATTACTTACCTCGTCAGCTGGATCCTGCGAGCAAAATCCGCGATCTTCAGTAGCGGATGCGGGAGCTTCGGCGCCCTTGAACAGCACCTTCCAGGCAGCTTCGTACATCGTGTCTAAGAGCCCGCTCAGGGTCTGGTGCTGTGCCGGATCAAACTCCCACAGATTGAAAGCCCGTTGTTGGCAGGGGAGAATCCGGCAATCGAGCATGACCTAGATCACATTGACAAGCTTAAGCTTCTTGTTCACCAGGGTCTGAAGGCAGGACTGGAGTCCTGTCAGCTCCTCCGAACTACCCCATAGCAAGCCCTTCTCTTTCCAGGAGGTGAGCTGCACGGGGATACCAGATCTGAACTCGGGGGCCGCTGCCCATTTAGGGTCGCGCGGCTCGGTGATGTAGAACCACCCCGATCGCCACCCTTTGACGGACTCCACGAAGGCACCCTCGAGCCAGAGGACGTTGGGCATTTTGCCCGCCATGGCGCCTCCACACTCTGCTTGGACGCCCTTCACCACCTTCGGCTTGACATTGAAGGTCTTTAACCACAAGCCGAAGTGGGGCTGGATGCAGAGGAAAGCCTCGCACACGACGATAAACGCCGAGATATTGAGGATGAAGTTTGGCGCCAGATCATGGAAGTCCAGGCCGTAATAGTACATGAGCCCCCGGACGAAGGGATGAAGTGGGAAACCCAGTCCGCGGAGGAAGTGGGGAAGGAATACGACCCTCTCATGGGGCCCGGGGGTGGGGATGAGCTGCCCCTTGTCGGGCAGCCGGTGCGCGATGTCGCGGGACAAGTATCCGGCGCCGCGTAGCCTCTCGATGTGCCCCTCCGTAACGGAGGAGGCCATCCATTTGCCTCCCGCTCCGGACATGGCTAGAGAAGGTTGAGACGAGATGTGCGGACTTGGGCGCTGGAGCTCGAGTGCGCGGAGATGGATAAGCAAAAGGAGGAAGAAGGCGTAGGTAAAGAGGGTTGATCCTTATCCCCTTATATATGGGTGGACGGAGACTATTCGTCCCCACCGGCCTGGTAAAACTCGCTTATCTCCCAAGCGCCGTAATCAATGGCGCGGTTGGGTTACCCACGTCCGTATCGATGGGAATCCCAGAATAAGGGGAACACGATCTTTGCTTCGACAAGACGTGCCAAAGAAACCGCTTCGCTAAATGCGCTGAGGTGGTATAATAATAACAATTCAAGTAAAGGCTTGGTGGTGGTGTGACGTCATGCCATAAAATACGTCAGCAGATTGAACCTGTGTGTGTATTATTCTCTCTACGGTGGAATGTGGAATTTATTTTGCAGAGCCGGACACTATCCAGGTGTTCACAATCTTCTACGGATTATTCGAAGGAGGAATCCGCCTTGCAATGCCGAACAATATGCGCGCCGGACTCATCGTCATTGAAGCCTGGTTCAGGGGCTACTGAGGGAGTCCTGGACTAGGCGTTGTCCGGATAGCCGGACTATTATCATCGGCCGGACTCCAAGACTATGAAGATACAAGATTGAAGACTTCGTCCTGTGTCCGGATGGGACTTTCCTTGGCGTCGAAGGCAAGCTTGGCGATATGGATATGTAGATCTCCTACCATTGTAACCGATTCTGCGTAACCCTAGCCCTCTCCGAAGTCTATATAAACCGGAGGGTTTTAGTCCGTAGGACAACGACCATTACAACAATCATACCATAGGCTAGCTTCTAGGGTTTAGCCTCCTTGATATCGTGGTAGATCCACTCTTGTACTACCCATATCATCAATATTAATCAAGCAGGACGTAGGGTTTTACCTCCATCAAGAGGGCCCAAACCTGGGTAAAACATCGTGTCCCTTGTCTCCTGTTACCATCCGCCTAGACGCACAGTTCGGGAGCCCCTACCCGAGATTCGCAGGTTTTGACACCGACACCCACCTTTTCGCAGTGGTTGGCCTCCCGACCCCTCCCTATCTTTTCCCGCTAATCCCCCCATTCCCCTCGCCGCCGCCGCCGTCGCCGTCGGCTGCCCAAGGTGAGACCCTAGCGCCCATCTCCTCCTCCCCTCGCGGCTCTACTCTCTCACCGCAGCTTTTAGTTTGATCGCGTGGCACACGGGCGGGCGGGTCGATGGAGGTGATCTCCGTCCACAGCCTAGAGCGGTGGACCATGCAGATCGAGGAGGCAACCGCTGCCAAGAAGCTGGTATGCATCTCTTTGGATCGATTTCTTTGTCCCCTCCTCCTTCCCCTATCTAGTAGTTCTGCAAAGCGGCAGGCACGTGGATGCCTAGCGCTGCTTTTGTTTCAGATCCTGCTCGAGTCCTATGTTAAGCGTCGGTGTCTGTTTCGGTCACCCAAATCTCAAACCTAGGAGGAGGAATACTGTTTGGTGAATGAGAGCGGTTTGGTTTTGTGTATGTACCCGCCACACGACGGCGGACTTGTGCTTGACGGAGTTGGATTGGTGTATGTCGGATTATTCAGAGAGAATATTTAGTGCCGTTTAGTTTCCCCCCAAATCTTAGGGATGCTGGGGATCTAATATCTGTCGCTAGGAAAAACTGCAGCAAAAGCAGACAGCTTCAGGTTTGAACCGTGTGCAGTAGTTAGCTGGGTTCAGGGCTTCATTAACCTTCAGTGAATATGCACAGTACCAAGACTTTGTTCTGCAGCTCGCTCACCGCATCCGTGGCGGGAGGGCCTAGGCTGCTCTGTGCGCGTCGTCGTCTTAGCCAGTTGTGTTAATCGGTGGAAATGTGTCTACTAGTGTTTGTTTGTGCCATGGTGGATGTAGTGTGCCTGATCTGATGTCACCATCTTGCTGTCATCAGTAATCTAAATGAAAATTTGCATTCTGTTCTCAGATCTGTGCCTTTTGGTGTGAGCCTGTCATCGAATTTGATGCATGAATTGGTGCATTTGATTATCCCGATTCGTGATTTTTTTGCCGATTTTAGCTACTTTGTCCTGAATTGCTTCAAGTTTTTAGCTCAAATAATGCCTTGGCTGTATTAAATTCCTTAATCACTAGTAATCTTGTTGATTGCCTCTGAACCTGAATGAACAGCCTTGCTCATTCAGTTCTGTGTGTCCATATGATTTATGCTTTGCTATTTTATCTTGTTGTTCCTTTTGATCCATGTGACTGTTGCAATCAACTCTCACCTGTACCATGATACTAACTGGTAAATTAGGACAAGAGATGTTTCTATTTTGCACTGCTCATACTGTACATATTGTGATCCATCTAATGGGTTTCTTGCACCCGCAAATGATAGCGTCATGATGTTGTCAATGGTGTGGCTGAGGCAGAAGGTGTAACCAAATATGATGCAGGTGAAGCTGCTGCAAATCAAAAAGGTGAAGACATGTTCGCTTGTATTAAGATATTTTCAGTAATTTAATGCTGAAATGATATCCTGTAGCAAACTGGGATTATGGTCTGTCTCTTAAACTGTCTTTGATCTTGTACATAATGCTTCCCTGCAGAGCAAAAAGGTTCAACAACCATGAAATTCTAGCTGAGGACGTGCGAGACTGGGATATAGCCAGTGACCGGGGGCAAGGGAAGCGTGCGCAGGTGCTTTCTTTGTTTTCAATCTAATTGTTGGGTGATATTATCTTGAATACATTTCTCTTTTAATTTATTTTCAATCTTCCAAGCCTGGACATAGTTATTGTATCTTATTATCATCTTTGGAAGTGGTCGGACCCTTCCGCGAACCCTGCGCAATCAGGAGCTAACTAACAAGTTTTCACTTTTCTCGACTGGGTGCAGGGTGATTGACGAGGACTACTGCGGCCGGATGGGAGTCGTGCTCTTCAACTACTCGGAGGCAGACTTCACCGTGAAGCCCCGTGTCCGCGTCATATAGATTATCATCCAGGTGATTGCGAAGCAGGAGGTCCCCAGAGTGGAGGACCTCGACGCCACCGTCCGGAGGTCACCGAGGTGGAGGACAACGCCACCGTCCGGAGTTCCTCAAGGTGGAGGACCTCGACGCCTTGTACATATATACATCTAGAGAAGTGGTCTGGTTAGGTTGGTGGTGAAACGTTAGGGAAAGTACCAACCTTTTGATGATGGTTGTGTGTGTCCTGGTGATCTCTTCGAGTTGAGATGTTGAATGTTGCATCCATGAACACTGCAAGTGTTAAGATGGTTCTGTGAAATTTATTTTGCACTGGATGTGTCTCTGATCTCCATTCATGAATATTGCATCTATTTTTATTTTTTTAATTCCTAATTTGCTACTAGTAGCGTTGGGAAAAAAAGTGCCCAACTAGTATTTAGGATACTAGTAGCGCTGGTATTGTAGGCACGCTACTACTACTTCATTAGTAGTAGCGGGAGTCTGTAATAGCAGTAGCGTGGGTGGCACACGCTACTACTAAAAAAGTTAGTAGTAGCGCGGGTTCCTCCCACACTACTACTAACTATTAGCTGTAGCGCGATACTAGTAGTGCGGGTACCCGCGCTGCTAGTAGCCATTTTATCTGCGCTGCTAGTAGCCTTTTTCCTAGTAGTGGTGGCGCCGCTAGGGTTACCCCCGTGTCGTCAGCGGTGGGTGACGCGGGGGTCGGGAGCTCTTCCCTCGAGTCTTCCCCTAATTATTATGGGATTCTAGATTTTCACAGTACGTATTTATGTTCTTTATGACCAATGTGAGTTTCTGGACTATAAGCATTTCCACCTATCCATATTTTGCTAGCCTCTTCGGTACAGTGCATTACCCGTTCTACTCAGGACTTGGTGCAAAATTTACGGTGCATCCAAGTCCCGTGATATACACTCTATCGCACATAAACCTTATATATCGTTTCTCAAAACAGTCACTGTACCTACATATTATATTATTTCCATAGCCATTTCGAGATATATTGCCATGCAATTTTACTGTTACTATTCACATGACTTGAGTATTCATTGTCATATTTCCTTGCATGATTATATAGAGCTGACATGATATTTTGTGAAAAAACCACGGTTCATCATTGTTATACATGTTACTCTAGATCATTGCACATCCTGGTACACTGCCAGAAGCATTCATATTTAATCATATTTTCCAATTTATCAAGTTATAAGTAAATCAAAGTGTGATGACAATTATTAGAGTATTGTCCCAGTGAGAAAAACAATAGTGGAGACTTATGAATCCTTGAAAAAGTGGAGATGGCGTCCATGAGACTATTCTAAGAAAAGGAGAGAAGGGGCAATGTTACTATCCTTTTTACCACATGTTCCAGAGTAGCACCATGTACTTCATATAAAGAGTCTCTATGATTTATCACTTTCATATACTAATGGGATTTTTACACTATGGCTTGTATATTCCGATGATGAGCTTTCTCAAATGCTTGAGGTGTTCATGAGCAAGCAAGTTGTATACGCACCCACTTAATTTGATATAGAGAGCTTCACTACACATATAGGTCTAGTGCATCTGTTGCATGGCAATCCCTACTCATCGCGTTGATATCTATTGTAAGGCCTCTCTATTGTCTAATGGTCCACCTAGTTTATGCGAGACTTTCCGATATTTTTGCCTACCCTTATAAACCCCAATCATCATTCTCTTTGTCATCCCAAGTAGTAAGTCCATGGCTCATACTCAAGTATTGTGTGGGATTAGAAAAGCTGAAATGAGAAGAAAAAAGTATAATCCAATTACTTGGTTTGACACCGGGGTGTTTATGATAGATACTTTATATTAGGAAGATCTAGCTATGTTTAAGAATAATGTTCTTTAGTATTTTCTATTTGAAGGACAATTATTATTTTCTAACATTCTTGCATATTATCGTTTTGTTTTCAAATTAAGGAATTACTGCATCAAATAATTAGCTTCCCAATATTCATATCGCAAATGAATTACATATTTGAGAACATGTTAGATAGCATTCAACATCAATTTTTTTTATTTCTATCATTTACCTACTCAAGGACGAGTGGGAATTAAGTTTGGGGATGTTGATTCATCTTTGAAGTATCCTTAATTTTTTATTATTTCATGCTATTAGGTTACCAATCTTGTATGCTTTATGTCATTTTATAATATTTTTATGGACTAACATGTTAACTTAGTGTCCAGTGCCAGTTCTGGTTTTTTTTTTGCCCTCACCAAGCTTCTAGAGAGAAAACTATTTATATCTAATGTCAAATATATAAAATATGAATCCACACCTTATGTTTGGCATTCTATATGTAAATGTTTTTCTTCATTAACTTGTCAAAGTTTATGAGGATTGACTTTCCAAAAATCTATATGCACTAAATTACGGAGCTGAGGGAGTACTGTTTAACAACATGCACAGTACTATCATCCCCCCTACCCCCCGGCTCTGTTAAAATATCATGTATGGTTGTATCTAATCACACGTTTGATAAAAAAAAGACCCTCTTCACCGCTATTTATGCGGTTTCACCGCTCGAATACGGGTCAAACCCTATCCGCCTCCACCGCCGCTCCGCCGCGATTCCCCTTCCCCTCCGCCCCAATTTCTCGCTGCCGGTGAGCCAAAAAATGCCCTAGCGACCCTTCCCGACCCATCGACGGCTACGGAACTGGTGGGGATGACGCAGAGCGCCGCCGCCGCACGCAAGCGGGGGCGCGAAAGTGGCTACTATTGGAGCCGGCCGCCGCCGGCGTTCGAACGCCGCGAGCTCGGCGAGTATGAGCGCGAGCTCGCGGTCCGCCGCCGCGCCTCCTCCGGCTCCTCTGCCACAGGGAGCTCGTCTGTGGGCGCCTCGAGCTCGCGGCTCACTCTTGTCAAGAGAGAGTCGGAGGAGCTCAGGCCGCTCGCCGTCAAGCTCGAGGCCGACCCGGACCCGCCGCGTCGAGGCATCACCAGCCCCAAAGACTACCTCGCCCTGGGGCAGGAGGACCACCTCGAGCGCGTCATCATGAAAGCGCTCGGCTCCAGCTCGAGCTCAAGATCGTGGAGATTTTCCTTGAGCAGGGCATTCCGGCGTCGCAGGCGCACGCATCCAAGGAGGCGGACCTACGCGTCATGAAGGCCGAGCGGGCCAAGGTCTGGATCGACCTCGACTCCGACGAGAACTGAGCTCCTCCGGCTCCTTCACCGCATCGTCGTCGCCGCACCCATCGACTTTGGTAGCCTAGAATCGCGTATGCTGCATCACTAGTAGAAAAAGGGTCTAATGTGAAACTCATTAGTCCCGGTTTGCAATTGAACCGGCACTAATGTGACCATTAGTGCCGGTTCCAACGGCCAGACGGGCGGCGCTCATTAGTACCGGTTCATGGCGAACCTTTAATACCGGTTCGTTTCACGAACCGGTACTAAAGAGGTGGTGGCCTTTAGTACCGGTTGGTGGCTCCAACCGGTACTAAAGGGGGGGTCTTTAATTAGTACCGGTTGGAGCCACCAACCGGTACTAAAGGTGGTGGTCATTAGTACGGGTTGGTGGCTCCAACCGGTACTAAAGACCCCCCCCCCCTTTAGTACCGGTTGGAGCCATCAACCGGTACTAAAGATGGTGCGCTGCCACCCGCAGTGCACAATGTTTAGTCCCACCTCGCCAGTTGAGAGGAGCTCGCACCGGTTTATAAGCCCCGCCGCGGCTACCGTGTGGAGCTCCTGTCTAAGGAGGCCTTTGTGGGCCTATTGCAAGTCCTCTGCCCTGTGGGGCCTACTGGGTCATACGGGCCTGCATCCTGGCCCAACTAGAGATTGGGTTTCTAGTCGTATGCAGGCCGTGCCGGCCCAGTAGGAGGGCTGTTTTTGCTTTATTTCAAAAAAAATCCTTACCAACCGGGACTAAAGGTCCCCCAGACCACGGCGCGCCTCGTGCCACGTGGTGGGCCTTTGGTCCTGATTCGTGTTGAACCAGGACTAAGGGGGGACCTTTAGTCCCCACTCTTTAGTACTGGTTCCAGAACCGGAACTAAAGGTCCTTACGAACCGATACTAAAAGTCGTTTTTCTACTAGTGCATGGCATGCAGATCCCCCTATGTAGTACTATGATGTAGTATGATGAACAACTATCTATGATGTAGTATGATGATCAGCTATGTATGATGAATGTTGTTGCAAGTTTCTCCTGCGAATGTTTTTTTTTTATTTTACAGTTTCATATACGGGATCTAAGAGCATGTACAATGGTGCTATCTTAGGAGTGCCACATAAGATAAATAATGAGGTGGAGAAGAGAGAACTCATAAGAAAAGGCTTGTCTTCTTTTATTTAAGAGAAGACAAGAGATGATCTTTTAGCACAATATGTTTCACCACGTTTTTAGGAATAACTAGTTATCGAAGATAAGGCTAAGAGATGATTCGTTGTAGGCATTTTTTTGTCATCTCTAAATTACATGTAAGATTTAAGATAGAACTATCTTATCAACCATTGTACATGCCCTAATCTGCAGCCAACTGTAAACGTATTTTGCAGGTCCGATTTTTACGGGTCTGCTAGAGATGCTCAAGACAAAGAGCCCGCCACGTGAAGTCAAATCCGGACAGGTTTGATACTCACGCACGCACATGAACTGACCTGCTGCATGCAGCTCCAGCATCGAGTTGGAGCTCAATCGGTGGCACACGGGCGTGCTGGCATCGATCGGGGTGGGCAGCAAAGGACCGGCGAAGCACGCATCCACGACGGGATCCCCGATCGGACAATAAACCAGCAAACAGTATCGGCCGGCATGAATGAATGGTCTCCCCCAGCCGGGCCGCGTCGTGCGATGCAGCTGTGTGGGCTGTGCGTGGAGGCGTGCAGCGCGGCCGTAGATAGATGCAGATAGATCAGGTGGGTGCGGAGTCCGGCCGCGGAGGGCTCAAGAATGCTCCGGCCGGCGCCTAAATCGCGGCGTGCACGCCTAGTAGTATCTCTCGGTGGAGGCTTTTCTTCTTTCCCCTAACAACTGAAGCGAATAGGGCGGACGACGAAAGCACCTTTTGTTCAGCCCGTCCTATCAGCACCCACCTATACGAGATACCACCGTGACCATCCGTCAAATCCACGCGTATCTCGTGGTGGTTTTACAATCCTTGATGCACCCATGGATATGATGAAGAGCTTTAGCGTAAGGGTACAGATCACATCACATGTGCGTACCGATTTGCCAGTCGATGTTAAACATGCACACTTTGCATGTATATTGTAGTCACGTCTCTCTACCCTTTGTATATTGTAGTCACGTCTCTCTTCCCTTTGTAATCTGTATATGTATCTTGGAAGACAAGACAATAGGTGCACCCCCTTATATCTATATATGTGCCCAGTGCACGATCAATGAAATCATCGATGCATGCAATCCCTCTCTTCCTAACTTACATGGTATGAGATAGCACGTCGATCTCTCCTAACCCTCCGCTGCCATAGCCGCCGCTGCCGCACCAGGCCGCCACCGCCGCCCACCCCCGTCGCCGATGATCCCCTTCCCTGCAGCCGCGCCACCCTCTCTATCTCTCTCTCTCTCTCTCTCTCTCTCTCTCTATCTATCTATCTATCTATCTCTATCTCTCTCTCTCTCTCTCTCCTTCCCAAAACCCTAAGCTGCCGCGCGGCCATCTCCCTTCCCCGAACCCGCCGCGCGCCACCACAATCTCCAGCCGCCGCGCCGCCGCCTCTTCACCCTACCGCCGCCGTGCCGCTATTCTCTCCTCCACCACCATGTCTGTCCACTCCTCCATCTCCGGTGCCACTAACCCCTTCGCCGGTCCGGATCCCGTTGACATCCGCAACATCAACATCCATGAGCATGTACAAGTGACTCTCGATCCGCATGACTCCATGTAATATGCATGAAAAACCTACTTCTCGTTCGTCTTTCGCGAGTACAATCTCATGCATCATGTCGACGATTCCGTCGACTCGAGCGACACGAAGGAGGATTCCGTGGACCGCCATCGATGCTACGTTCATCCGGTGGTTCTTCCTCTCCATCTTGAAGGACTTGTTTCACAACGTTGTGAGCGATGGTGACGATGCGCACGCCTTGTGGGTGAAGCTCAATGGCCTCTTCACCGACAACCGTCTTCAGCGTCGCGTCTTTTTGCAGCAAGAATTTTTTGGTTGTCATCAAGATGATCGATCAATTCATGATTACCATCGACGCCTCAACACGCTGTCTGATGAGCTCCATGACATTCCCATCAAGATCGACAATGATCTCCTCCTCAGCATGGTCACGGCCGGCATCAACGAGGACTTCGGCAACGTCGCCGCCAACCTCACCTTGATGTTGAAGTCCTCCTTTCCCAAGTTTGTTGCATACTTGCGTTTGGAGGAACGATGGATGCAGCGGGTGAAGAAGCGGGTGCAGCACACCGCCCTCACCGCTGGTACTTCTCGCGGCGCCCTACCGCCGCTCGCACCGCCGGTGTAGTGGACTTCTACGCTTCCCGCGCCACCGGGGTTCTACCCGCTCCCGCCCGCCCCTCCCGCGCCTCAACAGCAGTAGCCCAGCGGAGGCCGATGCAACAACCATTGCGGGGGCGGGTGACCAAAGCAGCAACAACAGACGCAGGCGGACGCCCCATCAGCAGCCCACACTGAGGGAGTCCTGGATTAAGGGGTCCTCGGACAGCCAGATTATATACTTGGGCCGGACTGTTGGGTTATGAAGATAAAATACAGAGGACTTCTTCCCGTGTCCGGATGGGACTCTCCTTTACATGGAAGGCAAGCTTGGTGATTTAGATATGTAGATTCCTTTCTCTGTAACCGGCTTTGTACAACCCTAGCCCCCTCTGTTCTCTATATAAATCGGAGGGTTTAGTACATAGGGGACAATCATAATCCCATAGGCTAGTCTTCTAGGGTTTAGCCATTACAATCTCGTGGTAGATCAACTCTTGTAATACTCATATTCATCAAGATCAATCTAGTAAGAAGTAGGGTATTACCTCCATAGAGAGGGCCCGAACCTGGGTAAACATCGTGTCCCCCGTCTCCTGTTACCATCGACCTTAGACGCACAGTTCGGGACCCCCTACCCAATATCTGCCGGTTTTGACACCGACATTGGTGCTTTCATTGAGAATTCCGCTGTGTTGTCACCAAAAGGTTTGATGGCTACATCAATCATCTACAATGACGCAGTCCAGGGGGAGATTTACCTCCTCGGACAGATCTTCATATTCGGCGGCTTCGCACTGCGGGCTAACTCGCTTGGCCATCTGGAGCAGATCGACAGCTACGCCCCTGGCCATCGAGTCGGATTTGGAAGCTTGAATTACGTGGCCGACATCCATGGAGACTTGATCTTCAACGGATTCGAATCCATGATGGTTGGCCCTTGTCACCACGATGAACATGACCTAAATCTGTAATCGGACCGTGCTCGGGAGACATCACCAATCACCGCTCTGGCCTTAGATCTGGAGTGGATCGCGCCTTCCGAGGACGGGATGATCAACCCCGCCACGATTGCCGCTGACTCAGCGGCGTTGAGGCCGCACACAGGTCCAACCTCGACTGAGGACTGTGTCAACGGAACTACGGATCCGTCTCCGGCCGCAAGTTCCGAATCGCGTGCATCCGCGCCCATCGAGCCTTATTAGGCGTCGATCGAAGATTTCAGCTCCGCGGACATCTTCCGGCACTCACCTTTAGGCGTTGTGCTGAACTCATTAAGAGCCCTGTCCTTCTCAGGAGAATCTAAGCCGAACTATGTTCGGCTTGAATGGGAATCCGATGACGGAGAGTTTCGCTTCCCACCCACCGCTCACTTCATTGCCACCGTCGAAGACTTAATCGATACGCTCGATTACGGCTCCGAGGACATCGGCGGTATGGACGACGATGCCGGCAAAGAGCAGGCACAAAAAGCACCACCCATAGGGCGGTGGACGGCTACATCCTCATATGATATATATACATGGTGGATACACCTAAAGAGACGGAGGCCGACGGCGGTAATGGTATGCCTGTCGATGAACCTCCCAAGCGTCGGCGTCAGAAGTGCCGACCTCAATCCATCAAAAGGAAAAACAACAACATTGTCACGGACGATGATGATAATCCGAACAAAACCAAGGACTCCGCAGAACTAGCATTGGAGCAGGACGCGCGAGAGGACGGCAAGCACAGTCCAGCGATGTTGTCCGACCACAGCGATGCCGAAGATAGCAATTACCAACCCGTCTCTGAAGAGATTAGCCTGGGCGACGATGAATTCGTCGTCCTGGAAGAACCCTTAGAACAAGAACGCCTCCATCAAAGTCTTATCGCCACCGCAAGGAGCCTAAAGAAGCAGAAGCGGCGGCTCAAAACCGCTCAGGATACGCTCAATAACAGATGCAACAAAGTGCTAGACGCTGAGGAAAAATACGGCTGTAATTGCCAAACAAATGGCTATCCTAAGCGTAAGCTGCTGCCCGAATTCGACGACGAGGCTATTGCGCCCATACCGCCTTAAAACAATACGACCAACAAGCCGAACTGACCACCTCGTGGTCGAGACAGAGCGGCTAGTAATGCCGCACACAAGCCCGCACCCCCTTTCCGTAAAGGAAGGGAGATTGCGACTCAGGACCAGAAACACGATCTACGAGAGGACCTGGACAAAAAGGCCAGTAAAGCAAGATCCATCTACGGATCTAGAGACCGTGCCCCCACACAGGATCGTGGCTATCAAGCCAAATATGTCGGTCACATACCAGTTCGGAGTCAATACCGAACACCACAACTGTCAAACTCACGCCACGACATGGTCAAATACAGGGGCGCTGCGCACCCCCTATGCTTCACCGACGAGGTGCTGGATCATGCATTTCCAGAAGGGTTCAAACCCGTAAACATTGAGGCATATGATGGAACAATGGATCCGGCGGTCTGGATAGAGGACTTTATTCTTCACATCCACATGGCCCGCGGAGATGATCTCCATGCCATCAAATACTTAACCCTCAAGCTGAAAGGACCAGCTCGGCACTGGCTAAAAAGCCTCCCAGAAAATTGCGTTGGAAGTTGGGAAGAACTTGAGGATGCTTTTCGGGCCAATTTTCAAGGGACTTATGTCCGGCCCCCGGACGCTGACGATCTAAGTCACGTAATCCAACAACCCGGGGAATCATCCCGTAAGCTTTGGAACCGGTTTCTCACTAAGAAGAACCATATCGTTGATTGCCAGGACGCCGAAGCCTTAGCGGCCTTCAAGCACAGTGTCCGGGATGAATGGCTAGCTAGACACCTCAGCCAGGAAAAACCAAGGACGATGTCAGCCCTAACTACACTCATGACCCGTTTTTACGCGGGCGAGGACATCTGGTTGGCCCATTGTAGCACCAGCGAACCTGGCACATCCGAAGTCAGGGATGGCAATGGAAAGCCACAACGTAACAAAAACAAACGTCGAAACAATGATGAAAGCCCAGATGATACAACAGTAAATGCCGGATTCAGTGGACCCGGTCAGCGGAAGAAACCATTTAAAGGAAACAAAGATGGTCCATCCAGCCTAGACAAGATACTAGACAGGAACTGCCAGATCCATTGCACCCCCGCCAAACCAGCGAACCATAGCAACCGCAGTTGTTGGGTCTTCAAGCAGGCCGGCAAGCTCACCACCGAACACAAGGGGAGGGGACCTCAGAGCGAATACACAAATACACCCTTAAAATCCATTGGGCAGCGCTGGGGGCACACTACACACAAATAGTCCATAGTTCGGCTCGACCCTATTCGCACTCTACGGTTATTTTTCAAAACTCCAGTAACCGAACCAGCTTTATTCATGGCCACACTGGATTTTCTTTTCCTGGGTTTTTCTTTCTTTTACAGATGGCCATCACACTCTCCCCTTCAAGGACGCATCACAAAGGAGAAAACGGCGCAGACGTGCAGCAGGGCCCCGCACTAAAGGTTTCTTTTTAGATTAAGACACTATGTAAACCTTTTTATCTCTTTTGTTTTATACTTTTCTGGCATGTACAATGTCCTAGGAAGTTATCGGCACTATCTGTAAGTACACGGCTTGTCGTACTAGAAAGGGATATTGCAGAAGCAGCTTGGTCCATATTTTGTTTGGAGTTTTATTCTCTCACCACCTGCGCTCTCTCCCCATGTCAGATTGCCACACGTGCCTTGACAACAGGGTCCATTTACCAGGGGCTGTATTTGGCCCGGTATACTTTGAAAAGTCCAAACACCTATAGGGAATGCTCGGCGTCGCGAGTTTGGCCTTATATGCATCCGCTCCGAATCATGTCTTTGGTCAATAGTTGGGTTGCCCGGCTCCTGTGCTTACTACCTTACGTTCCGCTCTATTGGCTAAGGTAGTAAAGGGAGAACTATTGCGATCGTGTCCTGGTTCGTCCGGATGAGCACCTCAGTAGAGAAAGCCGAAAACTGACTGTCATGATGCGGCGAGAGCTGTTCAACCACTCGATGACTCATCGGAATCTTCGCGATTCCCTCCGTATTAAACGAAGGACCGTTCTTCTGGTCACGTATGCAAGCGCACCGTATTCGGATAAACGCGTACATACCAGGGGCTATATCATAGACCCACCGCCAAACTCCTATGGCTAAGTGAGAGTGTTAAAGCCCTATAGTCCGATTGCCTGGTTCGCCGCACTGACACCTCCTTAACGGACGAAGATGTTGGATCAAGAGTGATCAAGTGCTTGTTCGAACACCCCCCGTGTTATACGCGAGGGGTCTGAAGCCAACGACTGGAAAACTTTTAGATTATATACATAAAAAACAGCCGCAGAGGAGGCACAAAAACTTTTCAGGCAAAAGTATCAAAGATAGCCTTAAAACATATCATAACATTGTTCTTACAATTTCAGTACACTTCACTCGAACATAATATCTTTCGAGCACTGACCCTCTATCAAGCGGGCACCTTCTAGGACATCTTCAAAGTAATGTTCTAGCGCAGCAGGGTCCTTGCCTTCGGGTGGACTCCGCACTGCAATATCGGTGGCCCTCAACTTCGCCCAATATGTCTTGATATGGGCAAGGGCCATCCGTGCACCTTCTATGCACGTTGACCGCTTAACAGCGTCGATACGCGACATCGCATTAATAAGCTGCCGCACCAAACCGAAATAACTATTCGGAATTGGCTCAGTCGGCCACAGCCGGACTATGACGTCCTTCATGGAAGATCCGGACATCTTATGGAGCTCGGCCCATTGGGCCATCTGTTCATTCAATAGCGGACGCTTTGGCATGCTGAATTGCGACCAGAATTGCTTTTCCGTCGCATGTCCTTCTTGCGCGTGGGAAACTAAGTTGCATCAACAACACTCTTCGGCAAGTCCAAAAATGTGTCTGGAGAACTCCACATTTGATTAAACGGGGCATACTTTGGATCACCAAACTTAGTTTGTAATAAAAATGGGTTACCAGTCGTGATCCCCCCAGCTTGTCGGATCTCCTCCCGAGCTGCTCTAGACTCAGACCAGGCTTCCCTCGCCTCTTGTAAGGCCTTATCAAGATCGGCCGCTTTGGCTTTGTTATCTTTCTCAAGAAATTGGCATCATCTAGCGTCATCCTTTAGCTCAAGCGCCATAGTAGAAATTCTCTCCTCACACTAGCGCCAAACAGCCTGCTCGGCTTTAATTCAGTAGCTGCCTTTTTGGCAGCCACATTACTCATCCTGGCCTGTTCTTTGGCCCGGGCAAGCTCAGCTCGAAGGGTCTCAACTGCGGCGGCACTGTCTGTAGTAATGCATATTTCAGTGTTCAATTTTTGGTTTCATGCTCATATTATAGTACTTGCATACACTAAGTGCCCCAAAAATGTACCTTGTGCTTTGTCGAGCCGCTTGTTAATAAGTGTGATGTCATCATCCGCCACATCAACTTTCTGCTTCAGATGATCAATCTCTGAAGTTTGGGCAGTCGCCAAGGATGTGACAACTTGTGTTCCAATTAGTTAGATCATTTCCTGGGCATATATTTCATGATCCTCTGATTGCCTCCCTTCGGACCCCAACCAGAGTCTCAGGGGCTACTATCTACACCAGGTGCATTTTTGCGATTATCACACAACTAAATACCCAACATTACGTACCTCGAAGCCTCTTAGCAGGCTCGTAAAGGCTTCATTCAATCCGCTATTTGCGGACCGAACCCTCTCGACCACCATACCCATCAAGGTACGATGTTCCTCTGAGACGGACACATGTCGCAATGCGTCCATCAATCTATCTGGCGCCTTTTCGGATCTAGCGCAAATTGCGTCATCTCCCGGAACTTGGATAGTCCGGAACCTTTGTTCTCAGTCCCCATAGGGGCCGCACACCTCTGATTCTGGGCAGCCGAAGTGTCACCTTTAGGCCCGGCCTTCCCTGTCCCTTGCACCACTTGTTGGTCAGGAGAGATCCTCCGGGACGACACCTCGGTGTCGTCTGCCTTATCATGCAAGGAGGTCCATCGAGGCGTTTTGCTCTCCATCATCTCCGGAAGAAGATCCCCCAAAGATAAGGACTGTTGAGGAAAGCTGCGTGCCAGACTGCAAACATATATTTTAAATGTCACCCTTACAGCCAGGAAAAAACGAGATACATTTAAAACACCCTTGTTCACTCACGATTCAGCTAAGGGCCTATCTTTATGGATAGACTGCGTGTCAACATTGCCTCTTGAACCATAACCCCTGGCCGGGATAACTTCCTCCGCTTAGAAGCTTCTTTCTTCAAGTCTTTGGAGGCGGTCCTCTTCTTCCCCTGAGGAGAAGGGATGTTAGTTTGACCTTCCTTTCCACCTTCGGAGGTGGGATTTCCAATCTCCCTCGACAAAGGGCCTGGCGTGCCTCTAGAATGAAGGCCGCCTTGGGCCTCCTCTCTCTCGTCTTCGTCTTCCCTTGCTGGCACTTTGTAGGGCGCCGGAGCCAGCATCCTTGTTAACACCGGATCAGCTGAGTCTTCGAGAAGAGGGGTCGAACACCTAATCCTCTCTACTTTCTTTATCCAGCCCTAGCCGAGTATGATTTTCTAAGTATATCATTGTGAGGAATTTAACTAAACGGTGTTCGGAAGTAAAATACTTACCGAGGTATCCGGATGGTTGCAGTCAAGGCTGATGTCCTCTATGGTACCCGGTCACTGTTTTCGCGTCCCAAAGAATGGTTTCCACATTCCTCTAAGCGTCGCACCGGAGAGATGCTGAAGGGTTCGCGGTCCTTCTGAATTAAACTCCCACATGCAGAGAGGCCGTCGCTGGCACGGTAGGACTCGTCAGACTAGCATTGCTTGGATCACGCTAATAAGACTCCGAATGCGGCTTTGTAGCGTCTGCACTTCATCGACGGATCCCCAGTCCAGCCCCTTATTAATCCATGCCGCGAGCTATATCAGTGGGCCAGACCGGAACGCGGGAGTAGCTACCCACCTGGTACCACGAGGTTCAGTGACGTAGAACCACTCCCGCTGCCACAGGTTGGAAGCTTCCGTGAAGGAGCCCTTTGGCCAAGTGGTATTGGCAAGCTTGCTCACAGCATCACCACCGCACTCCGCTGATAACCCCCAAGTGTAGGGAATCATTGTAAAATTTTCCAAAGGTGGAAGTGATAAGTATGGAGTGTCAAACCCACAAGGAGCTAAAGGTAAGATCAATATTCCCTCAAGTCCTATCTGCCACTGATACGACTCTATGTACACCGAATGTTCGCTTCCAACTAGATACGAGAAATAAAACTACGTTGTGGGTATGAAGAGGATAATTTTGCATGATATCGGAGAGCTAAAATATAAAAGTAGGTGTTGTTATCATAAAGTTAGAATATATTACTAAATATTATAAATAGCGAGTGTGGAATAATGATGGATCGGTGTGCGGAATTATCCTAGGCAATTGTTAACAAGACCGGTAGTCGTCATTGCAATTTCATATGAGGGACATGCATAAGCTAACATACTTTCTCTTTTTGGATCATATGCACTTATGATCGAAACTCTAGCAAGCATCCGCAACTACTAAAGATCATTGAGGTAAAACCCAACCATACATTAAAGCATCAAGTCCCCTTTATCCCATACGCCACCACCCCCTTACTCGGGTTTATGCTTTTGTCACTCAAGCAACCCACTATAAGCGAATCATGAACGTATTGAAACACCCTACAGCGGGAATCCCTCACGCTTGCGGGACACAGAGGGCACAATAGGACAGCACCAAAATAAAACATACAACTCATACCAATGTAGATATTCAATCAACCCAAAGACAAAAGATATCTACCCAAAACATCATAGGATGGAAACACATCATTGGATCATAATATGTGGCATAAAGCACCATGTCCAACAAGGGATTACAGCGGGGTGCGGGAGAGTGGACCGCGTAAAAGAGATGAGGATGGTGATGTCGATGAAGACGATCACCGCGGCAATGATTCCCCTCCCGATGGCACTCTGGCGCCACCGAGAGAGAGGAGGAGAGGTCCTCCCCCTTGTGCTTCCTCCTCCATGGCCTCCCCTATGGATGGGGAGAGGTTCTCCCTCTGGTCCTTAGCCTTCATGGCGACGATGGCCCCTCCGAGATCCTCCTCCATGGCCTCCGGTGATGATGCCCCCCTCCGGCAGGGTGCCAGAGAGGGCCTAGATTGATTTCTCGTGGCTAAAGAGGCTTGTGGCAACGGAACTTCTGATCTAGGTTATTTCCCCAAGGTTTCTGTATTTATCGGAGGGGATGGCGTTGATTTCAAGTCAGGGGGTCCCCACGGTGTCCACGAGATAGGGGGCACGCCCCCCGCCCTCATGGGTCCCACGGGACTCCCGTTCGGTAGATTTTTGTTCCAATATTTTTTATATTTCCCAGAAAAATTCTTTGATTTTCATCGCGTTCCGAGAACTTTTATTTCTGCACAAAAACAACACCACGGTAGTTCTGCTGAAAACAGCGTCAGTCCAGGTTAGTTCTAATCAAATCATACCAAAATCATATAAAAGTATTGTAAACATGGCATGAATACTTCATAAATTATAGATACGTTGGAGACGTATCAGCATCCCCAAGCTTAATTCCTGCTCGTTCTCGAGTAGGTAAATGACAAAAGAAATAATCTATGAAGTGTGAATGCTAGCAAATGCACAAGTTTGATCAATGATAATTTCAGTCACCCCTTTCTAGCATCATTATATGTCATAATAGTAGCTCATCTCATAAAACTTTTCATGATCAAGTAACAAGCTATTCACATGTTAAAATATAGATCATAAACTTTCTTGAAACTAACAAACTATATTCTTAGTCATCAAACAATTGCAGTTCATCTTATTTTCAGGAAGGGTGTATGCTAGAGCTTTGATTTAGCAAACTCCACATACTCAACTATCATTTAATCTTTCACAATTGCTAACACTCACGTCATATTTATGGGTTCAAAGTTTTAATTGGACACAGAGAAAGATAGGGGCTTATAGATTCACCTCCCAACCTTTTACCTCAAGGGTAAAGTCAACAATAATAGTTCATGATAACTTACATCCAATTGGATATATATATCAGGATCGCTCCAACACAAGGTGCTTGCCAAGGGAAAAAGTGTAAAAAGAAAAGTGAAAATCACCATGACTCTTGTGTAAGGGTAGAAGGTAAAAGTAAAAGATAGGCCCTTCGCAGAGGGAAGCAGAGGTTGTCATGCGATTTTAAGGTTGTATGCACAAAATCTTAATGCAAAAGAACGTCACTTTATATTGCCTCTTGTGATAGAGACCTTTATTATGCAGTCCATCGATTTTATTTCTTCCCTATCACAAGTACGTATAAAGCATATTTTCTTCGCACTAATAGATCATACATATTTAGAGACCAATTTTTATTACATGCACCAATGAAAACTTACTTGAAGGATCTTACTCAATCCATAGGTAGGTATGGTGGACTCTCATGGCAAAAATAGTTTTAAGAGATGTTTGGAAGCACAAGTAGTATCTCTACTTGAGAGGGAAAGGCAAGCTCAACATGTTGGATGATCCAAGACAATATAACGTTTCAGATATAGGAAAACATAATACATTAAGTTGTCTTCCTTGTCCAACATCAACCTTTTAGCATATCATATTTTAATGAGTGCTCACAATTACAAAACATGTCCAAGATAGTATATTTATATGTGAAATCTCTCTTCCTTCAATATTCTTTCATGAATTGTTCAAGTGACCAATTATGCGTTTGCTAACTTTCAATAAGTTTACTACATATACTTATTATGTGTGAAGTCATTACTCCCCATGTTATAAGCATATGAAACGTATATAAATTAAGATTTATGATATTCAATTCATTCAACCATTTACTCATAGGATATACGTGAAGCGCATGAGTAAATGACAAACTACAAAAAGATATAAGTGAAGAACACTGAGTAGTCAAATAATTAACTAGCCATGGGAGGATTCTTTTTCATTCAAGATTTCAGATCCAGTGATTTTATTCAAACAGAAAGTAAATTTGAGAATACTCTCCAAGAAAAACACATATCATGTGACGAATAAAAATATAGCTCCGCGTAAAGTATACCGATAGTTTTGAAGACGAAAGAGGGGATGCCTTCTGGGGCATCCCCAAGCTTAGGCGCTTGAGTCTTCCTTGAATATTACCTTGGGGTGCCTTCGGCATCCCCAAGCTTAGGGTCTTTCCTCTCCTTATTCTCCTCATATCAATATCTCACCCAAAACTTGAAAACTTCAATCACACAAAACTTAACGGAACTTCGTGAGATAGGTTAGTATGATAAAGAGTAAACCATTCACTTTGGTACTGTCAAAGACAAGGTCCATAATTGTTCTCACACAATGCCTAATGTACCATATCATTTCTACAATTTATATTGAGAAATATAATCCATAGAAACTAGAAAACAAGCAAACTATGCCATGAAAACAGAATCTGTCAGAAACTGAACAGTCTGTAATGATATGAATAACAACCATACTTCTGCTACTCCAAAAATTATGAAATAAATTGGTGGACGTGAGGAATTTGTATATTAATCTTCTACAAACAGAATCAACTCAAAATCACTCTTCTATAAAATGGCAGCTAATCCCATGAGCGCAAAGTTCCTGTTTTTTACAGCAAGATCACATTAACTTTCACACAAGTCCTCCCAAAGGTCTTACTTGGCACATTATTGAAACAAAAGTTATAAAACATGATTACTATAGTAGCTTAATCATGTAAACACACAAAAACAGTAAGGGTAAATATTGGGTTGTCTCCCAACAAGTGCTCTTCTTTAATGCCTTTTAGCTAGGCATGATGATTTCAACGAGGCTCACATAAACGATAAGAATTAAAACATAAAGAGAGAATCATGAAGAATATGACTAGCACATTTAAGTATAACCCACTTCCTATGCCTAGGGATTTTGTGAGCACATAATTTATAGGAACAAGAATCAACTAGCATCGGAAGACAAAACAAGTATAACTTCAAAACTTTAAGCGCATAGAGAGGAAACTTGATATTATTGCAACTTCTACAAGCATGTATTCCTCCCTCATAATAATTTTCAGTAGCATCATGAATGAGTTCAAAAATATAACCATCACATAAAGTATTCTTTTCATGATCTACAAGCATAGAAATTTTACTACTCTCCACATAAGCAAAATTCTTCTCATTCGGAATAGTGGGATCACTAATTCCTAAAGTTGACACTCTTCCAAACCCACTTTAGATGATAGTATTATTTATACTACAAAAGATATAAGTGAAGTTCATGGAGCATTATACAATTAATATAGACTAACCAATATCCAAGCTCAAAATATGTAAGTGGAGCACACGAAGCATTCTATATAACCATACTCAAAAGATTTAAGTGCAGCACAAAGAGCAATTCTATAAGATCATACTTAAAAGATATAAGTGAAGCACATGAAGTATTATATAAATCAATGAAGAGCTAACTCATACTAGCATGGTTCTTAAAGGAAAAAACAAAAACACAAAGGACACAAATCATGTGAACAAAACAAAAACCAAGGTATACCAGTATTTGTTGAAGAAGAAAGATGGGATGCCAACTGGGGCATCCCCAAGCTTAGATGCTTGAGTATCCTTTGAAATATTTACTTGGGGTTCCTTGGGCATCACCAAGCTTGAACTCTTGCCTCTCTTTATTCTTATCATATTGATAGCTCCTCGATCTTCGAACACTTCATCCACACAAAACTTTAACGAAAAGTTTGTGAGATCTGTTAGTGTAATAAAGCAAACTACCACTTTAAGGTACTGTAATGAACTCATTATTTATTTATATTGGTGTTAAACCTACTGCATTCCAACTTCTCTATGGTTCATACCCCCCGATGCCAGCCATAGATTCATCAAAATAAGCAAACAACACGCGAAAAACAGAATCTGTCAAAAACAGGACAGTCTGTAGTAATCTGGAAGTTTAATAAACTTCTGTAACTCTAAAAATTATGAAATAAATATGAAAATTTTAAAATTTTGTAGAGAACTAATTTACAAAAAGTTTCAGACCCATTTGACCTTCCAGTAAAAAAAATGTAAAATCACGCGCTACAACCAAAGTTTCTGTTTTTGTTCTGCACATAGTAAACAAGCAATCTAATCATCATAAAACAAAAGCTTGGCACATTATTTTTATTATACAATGGATATATACAAGGGGATAATTATTTATAGAGAAACTTCCAGGAAAAATTCTACATTGTCTCCGCGAGCATGAACACAAGTGCTCAAGGTCGACCCTCACTTCTTCAATGCATAACTTTCCAATCACTTCTCTTTTTGAAAAACTTTTTTAGGCATGAGAGACAAGTATTTTTTTTTGTATTTTCATTCTTTAATTTTTTTTTGCATTTTTAACCCACAAATAAACAGAAACAAAAAGGAAAACCAAAATCTACTTAGTGAAGAAAGCAAATAAGCACACACGAGAATATCAACCCCGCGCTATTGCTCCCCGACAACGGCGCCAGAAAAGAGCTTGATAACCCCCAAGTGCAGGGAATCATCATAGCAATTTCCAAAGGTGGAAGTGATAAGTATGGAGTGTCGAACCCACAAGGAGCTAAAGGTAAGGTCAATATTCTCTCAAGTCCTATCTGCCACTGATACGACTCTACGTACACCGAACATTTGCTTCCAACTAGATACGAGAAATAAAACTACGTTGTGGGTATGAAGAGGATAACTTTGCATGTTATCGGAGAGCTAAAATATGAAAGTAGGTGCTATTATCATAAAGTTAGAATATATTACTAAATATTATAAATAGCAAGTGTGAAATAATGATGGATCGGTGTGCGGAATTATCCTAGGCAATTGTTAACAAGACCGTAGTCGTCATTGCAATTTCATATGAGGGAGAGGCATAAGCTAACATACTTTCTCTTCTTGGATCATATGCACTTATGATTGGAACTCTAACAAGCATCCGCAACTACTAAAGATCATTAAGGTAAAACCCAACCATAGCATTAAAGCATCAAGTCCCCTTTATCCCATATGCCACAACCCCCTTACTCGGGTTTATGCTTCTGTCACTCAAGCAACCCACTATAAGCGAATCATGAACGTATTGCTACACCCTACAACGGGAACCCTCATGCTTGCGCGACACAGAGGCACAATAGGACAACACCAAAATAAAACATACAACTCGTACCAATCTAGATCATAAATCAACCCAAAGACAAAATATATCTACTCAAAACATCATAGGATGGCAACACATCATTGGATCATAATATGTGGCATAAAACACCATGTTCAAGTAGGGATTACAGCGGGGTGCGGAAGAGTGGACCGCGTCAAATAGATGAGGATGGTTATGATGATGGTGATGTTGATGAAGACGATCACCGTGGCGACGATTCCCCTCCCGATCTCACTCCGGAGCCACTGACAGAGAGGAGGAGAGGTCCTCCCCCTTGTGCTTCCTCCTCCATGGCCTCCCCCCTGGATGGGGAGAGGTTCTCCCTCTGGTCCTTGGCCTTCATGGCGATGATGGCCCCTCCGGGATCCTCTTCCATAGCCTCCAGTGATGATGGCCCCCTCCGGCAGGGTGCCAGAGAGGGCCTAGATTGATTTCTCGTGGCTACAGAGGCTTGCGGCGGCGGAACTTCTGATCTAGGTTATTTCCCCAAGGTTTTTGTATTTATAGGAGGGCATGGCGTTGATTTCAAGTCAGGGGGGTCCCTGGGGCCAATGGGACTCCTCTCTGGTAGATTTTTGTTCCATTATTTTTTATATTTCCTAGAAAAATTCTCCGTTGATTTTCATCGTGTTCTGAGAACTTTTATTTATGCACAAAAACAACACCAGGGTAGTGTTGCTGAAAACAGCGTCAGTCCGGGTTAGTTCTAATAATCATATCAAAATCATATAAAAGTATTGTAAACATGGCATGAATACTTCATAAATTATAGATACGTTGGAGACGTATCATCCACCTGTTTCCCATTGATTACCTTCGGCTTCACATTAAAGGTCTTGAGCCACAAGTCGAAGTGTGGGGGAATACTGAGGAAGGCCTCACACACGATAATGAAAAACGAGATGTGAAGGAAATAATCCGGCGCTAGATCATGGAAATCCAACCCGTAATAGAACATGAGCCCTCTGACGAAGGGATGAAGAGCGAATCCTAGCCCTCGGAGGAAGTGGGAGATGAATACAACCCTCTCATTGGATCTGGGAGTAGGAATAGCCTGCCCTTGAGCAGGAAGCATATAGAGGATTTCCGCGGTCAGGTATCTTGCCTCCCGGAGCTTCGTGATATCCTCCTCTGTGACAGAGGAGGCCACCCACCGGCCTTGAAGGCTAGGACCAGACATGATTGGGAAGCGTGAAACGACTGGGTTGAACTTTGGGTGCTGGAACTCGAGGTGGGAAAGGTTTAAAGGACTTGGCATAGAGGAAGAAGGACGAGTCTCCGCTCCTTTATAAGGGCAATGAATATCAAACGTCCCTCCTAGGCCTTAAAACATGCCTATTCCCAAGGAATCATGCCAACGGAACAGTTGGGTTACCAACACCCATATTGATGAGAATCCCGTAATAGGAGGACACGATCTCTTCTTTGACAAGACGTGCCAATAAAACCGCACCTCAAAATATGAAGCGGTAGGCTAAAAACGGTTCAGATAATGACCGAGCGGTGGCGTGATGTCACGCTATGAAAAGTTGTGAGCGGATTAAACTCGTGTAATATTATACTCTCTACGATTGTGTGTGGAACTTGTTTTGCAGAGCCGGACACGATTCTTGTGTTCGAAGTCTACTTTGAAGTATTCGGAGAAGGAACCCGCCTTGCAATGCCGAAGACAATCTGCGCGCCGGACACCTCGTCATTGAAGCCTGGTTCAGGGGCTACTGAGGGAGTCCTGGATTAAGGGGTCCTCGGACAGCCGGAATATATACTTGGGCCGGACTATTGGGCTATGAAGATACAAGACAAAGGACTTCTTCCCATGTCCGGACGGGACTCTCCTTTGCGTGGAGGCAAGCTTGGCGATTTGGATGTGTATATTCCTTTCTCTGTAACCGACTTTGTACAACCCTAGCCCCCTCCCGTGTCTATATAAACTAGAGGGTTTAGTACATAGGGGACAATCATAATCCCATAGGCTAGACTTCTAGGGTTTAGCCATTACGATCTCGTGGTAGATCAACTGTTGTAATACTCATATTCATCAAGATCAATCAAGCAGGAAGTAGGGTATTACCTCCATAGAGAGGGCCCGAACCTGGGTAGACATCGTGTCCCCTGTCTCCTGTTACAATCGTGTCCCGCGTGGCCATCTCCCTTCCCCGAACCCGCCGCGCCACCACAATCTCCAGCCGCCGCGCCGCCACCTCTTCACCCTACCACCGCCGTGCCGCTACTCTCTCCTCCACCACCATGTCTATCCACTCCTCCATCTCCGGTGCCACTAACCCCTTCGTCGGTCCGGATCCCGTTGACATCCGCAACATCAACATCCATGAGCATGTACAAGTGACTCTCGATCCGCATGACTCCATGTACTATGCGTGAAAAACCTACTTCTCGTTCATCTTTCGCGAGTACAATCTCATGCATTATGTCGACAGTTCCGTCGACTCGAGCGACATGAAGGAGGACTCCGTGGACCGCCATCGATGCTACGTTCATCCGGTGGTTCTTCCTCTCCATCTTGATGGACTTGTTTCACACCGTCATGAGCGATGGTGATGATGCACACGCCTTGTGGGTGAAGCTCAACGGCCTCTTCACCGACAACCATCTTCAACGTCGCGTTTTTTTGCAGCAAGAATTTTTTGGTTGTCATCAAGATGATCGATCAATTGATGATTACTATCGACACCTCAACACGCTGTCTGATGAGCTCCATGACATTCTCACCAAGATCGACAATGATCTCCTCCTCAGCATGCTCACGGCCGGCATCAATGAGGACTTCGGCAACATTGCCGCCAACCTCACCATGATGTCGAAGCCCTCCTTTCCCAAGTTTGTTGCATACTTGCGCTTGGAGGGACGATGGACGTAGCAGGTGAAGAAGCGGGTGCAACACACCGCCCTCACCGCTGGTACTTCTCGCGGCGCCCTACCGCCGCTCGCACCGCCGGCGTCGTGGACTTCTACACTTCCCGCGCCACCGGGGTTCTACCTGCTCCCGCCCGCCCCTCCCGCGCCTCAAAAGCAGTAGCCCAGTGCAGGCCGACGCAACAACCATTGCGGGGGCGGGCGACCAAAGCAGCAACAACAGACGCAGGCGGACGCCCCATCAGCAGCCCACACTGAGGGAGTCCTGGATTAAGGGGTCCTCGGACAGCCAGATTATATACTTGGGCAGACTGTTGGGTTATGAAGATACAATACAGAGGACTTCTTCCCGTGTCCGGATGGGACTCTCCTTTACGTGGAAGGCAAGCTTGGCGATTCAGATATGTAGATTCCTTTCTCTGTAACCGACTTTGTACAACCCTAGCCCCCTCCGTTGTCTATATAAACCGGACGGTTTAGTACATAGGGGACAATCATAATCCCATAGGCTAGACTTCTAGGGTTTAGCCATTACAATCTCGTGGTAGATCAACTCTTGTAATACTCATATTCATCAAGATCAATCAAGTAAGAAGTAGGGTATTACCTCCATAGAGAGGGCCCGAACCTGGGTAAACATCGTGTCCCCCATCTCCTATTACCATTGACCTTAGACGCACAGTTCGGGACCCCCTACCCGAGATCCGCCGGTTTTGACACCGACATACACCACCCTGGGCCTACAGCACCAACCCGTGGACTGGCTCGTCCACGCGTACTCGATGCCAGGCACCATCGGATACGCGTCCCTGCATGCGCCGTCGATGGCTGGCGACTATGCTGCTACCCCCGCGTTACCGTATGGCGGGTTCTACCTGTTGCAGGTTCCTCTGCCGTGGGACCCCGCCCTCCTGGCTGCGCTACACTCGGCACCGTCACCAAACAACTATGGTGGCGGTGGATATTGGTACAAGGACCCAGGTGCCACTGCTCACATGACATCTCATCCTAGTAACCTAACCTCCTCCACTTCCGTTCATACTCCTACTCGCATCACCGTTGGTAATGATTCCTCCTTACCCATTACACATGTTGGTCATACCTCGTTTCCTTCTACATCTACGCCTATCACCATGTCTAACGTTCCTGTTTCTCCTGACTTAGTCACGAACCTTGTACCTATTCGTCGTCTTGCTCGTGAGAATCCCATTACCGTTGAATTTGACGTGTTGATTTTTCTGTGAAGGACAGTCGTACCCGGATGGTTCTTCACCGATGTGATAGCCCCAATGAGCTCTACCTAGTGCACTCCTCTGCCACCACCTCCACCCACCCAGTCTCCCTTGCCGCCAATGTCGACCATTGGCATGCTCGTTCGGGACACCGCAACTCCATCATTTTGCGTCGAATTCGTCAGAGTTTTTCATTCTCATGTAATAAGGTTGACGACCATACTTGTGAGGCTTGTCGTCTTGGCAAGCACGTTCATTCCCCTTTAGTACGTCTACAACTATTTCCACTTTTCCGTTTCAGTTAATTCATAGTGAAATTGAAAACTCCGGTTGCAAGCAACACGGGCTACCTCTATTATTTGGAGATTTTGGATGACCTTTCTCATTATGTGGGGACATTTCCTCTTCGTCGCAAGTTCTATGCATTTGCCACACTCACTGCGTTTTATGCCTATGTCACCACATGCTACCTCTTGAGCACTGCATTGGTTTTCCTTGAAGAGGAAAGGGTGATGTAGCAAAGTAGCGTAAGTATTTCCCTCGATTTTTGAGAACCAAAGCATCAATCCAGTAGAAGGCTCCTCAAAAGTCCCACGCACCTACACAAACAAACAAGAACCTCGCAACCAACACTACAAAGGGGTTGTTAATCCCTTCACGGTAACTTGCAAAAGTGAGATCTGATAGAGATAATAAGATAAGATAAATATTTTTGGTATTTTTATGCTATAGATTGGAAAGTAAAAGATGCAAATAAAAGTAGATGGAAAACTTATATGATAAAAGATAGACCCGGGGGGCATAGGTTTCACTAGTGGCTTCTCTCAAGATAGCATAAGTATTATGGTGGGAATACAAATTACTGTCGAGCAATTGATAGAAAAGCGCATAGTTATGAGATTATCTAGGCATGATCATGTATATAGGCATCACGTCCGTGACAAGTAGATCGAAAAGATTCTGCATCTACTACTATTAATCCACACATCGACCGACTCCTGCCTGCATCTAGAGTATTAAGTTCATGAAGAATAGAGTAACGCATTAAGAAAGATGACATGATGTAGAGGGATAAACTCATGCAATATGATATAAAACCCATATTTTTATCCTCGATGGCCGCAATACAATACGTGCCTTGCTGCCCCTGCTGTCACTAGGAAAGGACACCGCAAGATTGAACCCAAAGCTAAGCACTTCTCCCATTGCAAGAAAGATCAATCTAGTAGGCCAAACCAAACTGATAATTCGAAGAGACTTGCAAAGATAACAAATCATACATAAAAGAATTCAGAGGAGATTCAAATATTTCTCATAGATAAACTTGGTCATAAACCCATAATTCATCGGATCTCGACAAACACACCGCAAGAAGAGTTACATCGAATAGATCTCCAAGAAGATCGAGGAGAACTTTGTATTGAGATTCAAAGAGAGAGAAGAAGCCATCTAGCTAATAACTATGGACCCGAAGGTCTGTGGTAAACTACTCACAACTCATCGGAGAGGCCTTGGAGATGATGTAGAGGCCCTCCATGGTCGATTCCCCCTCCGGTGGAGCGGCGGCGAAGGCTCCAAGATGGGATCTCACGGATACAGAAGGTTGCGGCGGTGGAATTAGGTTTTCTAGGTGCCCCCGATGTTTTTAGGGTACGGGAGTATATATAGGATGAAGAAGTATGTCGGTTGGCGCTCGAGGGGCCCACGAGGGTGTGGGGCGTGCCCACCCCCAGGGGGCGCACCGGGCACCCTCGTGGCCGCCTCGTTTATTGCTTGATGTCCACTCCAAGTCTCCTGGTTTGCATTTGTTCCAAAAAGATCACTCCCGAAGGTTTCATTCAGTTTGGACTCCGTTTGATATTCCTTTTCTTCGAAACACTGAAATAGGCAAAAAAACAGCAATTCAGGCTGGGCCTCCGGTTAGTAGTTTAGTCCAAAAAATGATATAAAAGTGTAAAGTAAAGCCCATAAACATCCAAAACGGGTAATATAATAGCATGGAACAATCAAAAATTATAGATACGTTGGAGACGTATCACCACACAGTTCGGTCGTCCCGTCCTTGCTCTCCAAATTGATAACGGAAATGAATTTGACAACATCGCCATTCCCAACCCTCTTGCTTCACACGGCGCTATCTTTCGCCTCACTTGTCCCTACACGTCCCAACAAAATGGCTGCGCTGAGCGCATCCTACGCACTCTCAATGATTGCGTCTGCACATTGCTCTTTTCGCTCCAACGTGCCTCCCCGGGTTTTGGTCGGACGCTCTCACCACCGCCATCCTCCTCGTCAACTTTCACCTGTGTCGCCTGCGTTGCAACTACACCTGATGGGGAACGTAGTAATTTCAAAAAAATCCTACGCACACGCAAGATCATGGTGATGCATAGCAACGAGACGGGAGAGTGTTGTCGACGTACCCTCGTAGACCGAAAGAGGAAGCGTTAGAACAACGCGGTTGATGTAGTCGTACGTCTTCACGATCCGACCGATCCAAGTACCGAACGTACGGCACCTCCGAGTTCAGCACACGTTCAGCTCGATGACGTCCCATGACTCCGATCCAGCGGAGCTTTGCTGGAGAGTTCCGTCAGCACGACGGCGTGTGACGGTGTTGATGATGCTACCGACGCAGGGCTTCGCCTAAGCACCACTACAATATTACCAAGGTGGAATATGGTGGAGGGGGGCACCGCACACGGCTGGGAGAGATCAATAGATCAACTTGTGTGTCTATGGGGTGCCTCTTGCCTTAGTATATAAAGGAGGAGAGGAGGGGAGGGGCCGACCCTCTCTATGGCGTGCCCTGGGGAGTCCTACTCCCACCGGGAGTAGGATTCCCCCCCCCCCCTTCCATGTAGTAGGAGTAGGAGTCAAGGAAAGGGAAAAGAGAAGAGAAGGGAGGAGGGGGCGCAGCCCCTCCCCCTAGTCCAATTTGGACTAGGCCTTGGGGGGGCAGCCTCCCCTCTCTCTTTCCCCTACAGCCCAATAAGGCCCATATACTCCCCGGCGAATTCCCATAACTCTCCTGTACTCCAAAAAAATATCCGAATCACTCGGAACCTTTCCGATGTCCAAATATGGTCATCCAATATATCGATCTTTACGTCTCGACCATTTCGAGACTCCTCGTCATGTCCCCGATCTCATCCGGTACTCCAAACTACCTTCGATACATCAAAAAACATAACTCATAATGTAAATCGTCACCGAATGTTAAGCGTGCATACCCTACGGGTTCGAGAACTATGTAGACATGACCGAGACACGTCTCCGATCAATAACCAATAGCGGAACCTAGATGCTCATATTGGCTCCCACATATTCTACGAAGATCTTTATCGGTCAAACCGCATAACTATATACGTTTGTTCCCTTTGTCATCTGTATGTTACTTGCCCGAGATTCGATCGTTGGTATCTCAATACCTAGTTCAATCTCCTTAGGGACAAGTCTCTTTACTCGTTCCATAATGCATCATCCCGCAACTAACTCATTAATCACATTTGTTGCAAGGCTTATAGTGATGTTCATTACCGAGAGGGCCCAGAGATACCTCTCCGACAATCGGAGTGAAAAATTCTAATCTCGAAATACGCCAACTCAACAAGTACCTTTGGAGATACCTGTAGAGCACCTTTATAATCACCCAGTTACGTTGTGACGTTTGGTAGCACACAAAGTGTTCCTCCGGTAAACGGGAGTTGCATAATCTCATAGTCATAGGAACATGTATAAGTCATGAAGAAAGCAATAGCAACATACTAAACGAGCAAGTGCTAAGCTAACGGAATGGGTCAAGTCAACCACATCATTCTCCTAATGATGTGATCCCGTTAATCCAATGACAACTCATGTCTATGGTTTGGAAACTTGACCATCTTTGATTCAACGAGCTAGTCAAGTAGAGGCATACTAGTGACATTATGTTTGTCTATGTATTCACACATGTACTAAGTTTCCGGTTAATACAATTCTAGCATGAATAATAAACATTTATCATGAAGTAAGGAAGTAAATAATAACTTTATTATTGCCTCTAGGGCATATTTCCTTCAACACCCCCACCGGCTTCTCTTCGGTGCACCTCCATCTTATGATGGTCTCTGCATCTTCGGGTGTCTCTGTTATCCTAGTACCGCATCTACCACCCCTCACAAACTCGCCCCACGGTCCGTTCCTTGCATCTTCCTCGGCTACACTCCCAATGCCAAAGGTTACCGGTGCTATGATCCAGTGTCCCACCGCATGTACACATCGCGGCACGTGTACTTTGATGAGCTGGTGTTCCCATTTCAGCAGGTACCACCCTTCACCGCGCCCTCTATGGACCTTGGTGTCGCGCCTCTGACCTGGCGTGGAACTCGGCGGCGGCCCGTCCTTGCTACCACACCTGGCGGGCCACGTCCCTCGTCGAGTCTCGTCCCGACATCGCCTTCAACCCCGGTCCACTCTGCCTCGGCGGTCCCATCAAACGCCTCTGGCATGGCCGGCCCTCGGGTGCGGTCGGCTCCCCACCAACCACGACGGTCCTGTTAGACGCCTCAGGCGCGACCCACGGCCCTCCGGTTCGGACGCCTCTGGTTCTGTGGCTACTTTGACCTCGGGGTCCCACGTGACGGGCATGTCTTCATCATCGCCCGTCTCACCTCCGCCTCATCTGGAGGTCGCTACGCACCTCTCCGGGGTGGTGACCGGCCTGGGCTCGCACGGGACTTTCCGACCTAGTATGCGCTACACCTCCGACGAGTACGTGTGTGCAGAATTGACATCGACACCGTCTCCTATACCTTCCTCCGCTCATGTAGCCCTTTGGGATTCGAACCGGCTTGCTGTGATGCACAAGGAATTTGACGCCCTATAGTGCAACCGCACACGGTAGCTTGTTCTGCGGCCTCCCCATGCCAACGCCATCACCAACAAGTGGGTGCTCCACCACAAGACATGCCCCCGACGGTTCTCTTGAGCGCTATAAGGCGTGTTGGGTGGTGCACGATTTTCGACAGTGAGCTGGCATGGACTTCACTGACATGTTTGCCCCAGTTGTCAAGCCAGACACGATTCGTGCCATGCTTTAGTTGGTCGTCTCGCGTGCCTAGCCCATTCACCAGCGCGACGTGTCCAATGCGTTCCCGCATCGTCTCCTTGATGAGCAGGTGTTCTGTCAATAGCCCACTAGCTTCGTCGACGCCGCACACCCGGACCATGTGTGCTTGCTCTCCCATTCTCTCTATTGGTTGAAGCAGGCACCCCGGGCTTGGTACTAGTGTATTGCGGCCTTCCTTCAGCAGTTGGGGTTTCGTTCTACCCGATCCGATGCCTCCGTGTTTGTTTATCATCAGGGCGTCGCCACCGCATAACTCCTTCTTTATGTTGATGACATCATACTGACAGCTTCATCTTCAGCGCTGCTCCAGTAGATCACTGCTCGTGTTAGTGTCGGGTTTGCCCTTAAGGACTTGGGGGGCCTACATTACTTCCTTGGCATCAAGGTTGTCCGCCGCGCCACGGGCTTCTTTCTGCATCAGCAGAAGTACACCCACGAGCTTAAGGAGCGAGCAGGCATGCTTAACTGCAAACCTACTTCCACACCTATCTACACGAAGGCCAAGGTGTCCGCCATCGAGGGATCTCTGACTTCCGACGCTGCCTTCTACCGCTCCATCGTCGGTGCCCTCCAGTACCTCACTCTCATGCGGAAAGATCTGCACTATGCAGTGTAGCAGGTGTGCCTTCACATGCACTTCCCTTGTGATACTCATTTGGCTCTTGTAAAACGTATTCTGCGGTATATACATGGCACCATGACTATGGGTCTCACCCTGATGGCTTCCTCCCCCACTAACCTCGTCGCCTATTCCGATGCCGATTGGGCAGGCTGCCCAGATACTCGTCGATCCACCTCCAGCTACTCTGTCTACCTCGGGCCCTCGCTGATATCGTGGTCGTCTAAACGACAACCCACAGTTTCTCGCTCGAGTGCTGAGGTGGAGTACCGGGTTGTGGTTAACGCCGTTGCGGAGTGCTCCTGGTTATGTCAGCTGCTTCAGGAGCTGTTGTGTGAGGTTCCCAAGGCCACGGTTGTCCACTGTGACAACGTCTCAGCGTTCTACCTCTCGGCCAACCTTGTTCATCATTGACGAACAAAGCACATTGAGCATGACATACACTTTGTTCGTGAGCAGGTTGAGCTTGGCCGCATTCGAGTTCTGCATGCGCCCACCGATCAGCAGTCCGCTGATGTCATAACAAAGGGACTACCCACCTCAACTTTCGAGGGCTTTTAGTCCAGTCATTGCGTCTCCGGCGACGCTTTGACTGCGAAGGGGGTGTGGAACATGCACACTTTGCATGTACGTATATAGGTCTGTGTTTTGTATATTGCACCTATCACATCTCTCTCCCCTTTGTAACTTGTATGTAGCTTGGGAGACAGAGTAAATTGCATAAAACCACCACTTTGAGGGCTAGGTTTGCGAAAAACACTAGGATACAATTTCTCTGTAGAAAGCACGACGTCTTGCGTAATTCTTTTACAAAAACCACTGATTGCGGCCGCGTTAAGTGAGTTTATGATATGTGGGGCCCGTTTTTCGCCTACGTGGCATAACAGTTTAGGTTTCATGCAAAAAAGCCCCCAAATTTCTCTCCTTGCCAAAAAAAATTGTCACAGGCTCATCTCGACCCCGACCGCCGTCGCCCCTCCCGACCCCGGGCACCACCCGTTCCAACCTCGGCGGCCCCCATCCCGAGCCCGACCGTCGTCGCCCCTCCCGACCACGGCCACCACCGTTCCAACCTTGGCAGCCCCCATCCCGACCCCAGACGAGGCAGACACCGTGGTCACCATTGCTGCATCGAGGCAGCGGATGCCTCCCGTGACCCTCCCCTCGCCGCCTGCTAGCCGAGGAGGTGATCGAGCTCGACGTCGGCGAGGTTCATCTGCCGCCCCAAGCCTCCATGGGCACGGCCCCAGAACTGTACGATGGATCGGTTCGTCGCTCTCCTTGATCCAGAACAGGACGAGGCAGAGGAGGCCACAGGCGGCGGTCGATGTAGAGGAGGCAGCAGGGACGGGGCTCTACCAGCGGGATCCGGCCAGGAACGAGCAAGGGCGGCGGAGGCCGGCCGGTTCTGGTGGTGTCGGGGTCCTGGTGGTCATCGTCTTTGGCTCGCTGAAGCTCCGGTGGTGAGGCTCTGGGCCCAGCGCGAGGAAGCAGGGAGGCGGGATGGAGGGCCAGCGTCGGAGTTGATACGCCTGGGAAGGGGATGACGGTGAGGCACGGTCGTCGTCGCTCACCGACGAGCGCGAGAAGGCGCAGGAGGGGTGGAGGGCCGGCGTCGGGGTTGATGCGCCTGGGGAGGGGATTGCGTTTATGTTTTTTATTTAGGGGTGTCTGTGTAAAATCTAAAGACTCGTTTGTAAATTTAGATTAACGCTGATCTAGCACGAAATGTTATGCCACATAGGCAAAAAAAAATGGGCCCCAACTATCATAAACTCACTTAACGCGGCCCGATCCACCGATCAGTGGTTTTTGCAAAAAAAAAAAATCCGCAAGGCATGGTGCTTTCTGCAAAGAAACTATATCATAGTATTTTTCGCAAACCTAGCCCTCAAAGTGGTGGTTTTATGCAATTTACTCTGGGAGACAAAACAATAGATGCACCCCTTGCATCTATATATGTGCCCAGTATACGATCAATGGAATCATCGATGCATGCAATCCCTCTCTTCCTAACTTACGATCAACATCTAAAATATCTTCGATGCGGCTTCTCTGACGGAAGGACGGGCACTAGCGATGCCGTGCGCGCATCATCAACCGTACCGGATCGCCATGCGCGCGCGCATCGCGCATCATGCATCATGGACCTACTCAGCGATGTAACAAGGCACACCAATCCAACGTCTCAACTCTCTCCTATATATCCAATCCAATGGCCATGGAGTAGCCTGTTGGAATTGCAGGCCAGGGCATCACTAGCCTGAGAGCATCTTTAACAGGCGCGCTAAACTAGCGCCGCGCTGCAAATAAGTCCGTTTTAGCACGCGCGCAACGCGACGGGTCGCTCCAGCGGGCGTGCAAAAACGGCGCGCGCTATAACGAGTTGGGCGCGCTGTCGGAAACACTGCCCGGCACGGTGTATTTCGGGCGCCCGAACACTCGCTGCCGCGCCGCGCCCGCAAGGTGTTTGACAAAACGCCTACAAGGTATGTATTGCTCAAACTTCATGAATTTGGTGCATGTTTTGCATTGTAGTTTTTATAGTATAGTATTGAACATTGTAGATGAGTTCGTCGTATGATTCTTCCGAAGAAGAATTTGATATGGAAGAGGAAGAGGATCTTGCAATGATCCTAGCTATGCATATCAATAAAAAACCGAAGCACGGTGGTTCGATTATGGGTCCGGAGAAAATTTGGAGAGATAGGATTGATGCCCATAACAAATTGATGAAGAACTATTTCGTGGAGAATCCCACATATTCGGAGTCGTATTTTTGTCGCCGGTTTAGGAAGAGCACCGACTTGTTCAGGCGCATTGCAGAGAAACTAGCGAGCCATGACTGGTTTTTCCAGCAAAGGAGGAATGCCGCCGGAGAGCTCGGGCATAGCACCTTTCTGAAGGTGACAGCCGCTTTGCGTATGTTGGTATACGGTATCCCGGCTGATCTAGTTGATGATCACTTGGCTATGGGTGAGAGCCAAGCCATCATGTGTGTCAAGCGCTTTGCAGTGGGAATTGTGCAAGTGTTTGGCGAGGAGTATTTGAGATCTCCCACTGCTGAAGACGCCGCAAGGCTATTGGCGATGAACAAAGCGCGCGGCTTTCCTGGCATGCTTGGCTCAATAGATTGCATGCATTCTTGAAGCGGTGGCCGATCAGGAGACTTGGATTTGGCATGCATTCTTTGGAATGCATGGATCTTTGAATGACATCAATGTTGTTAACCGGTCACCACTGATGAATAAGATTGCAAATGGTGAGTTGCCACCTGTGCAGTTTGTAGCAAATGGCCGTACGTATGGCATCTATCCAAAGTGGCAAACCTTCGTGAAGCCGTTGAAAAAGCCGGAAGGTAAGAAAAATCTTGATTTCCACAATGCTCAGGCGGCGGCTAGAAAAGATGTGAAGAGAGCATTTGGGATTTTGCAAGCCCAATTTGCTATTGTGAGAGGACCTGCTAGATTTTGGGATCAAAAAATGCTTTGGTACATCATGCACGCTTGTGTGATCATGCACAACATGATCATCGAGAATGAGCGTGGCGAAGATTTAGACTACTCACGATAAACTTCAGAATGATTCTGAATGAAGAGTGGTGGGCATGACATGGACGACAAAGAGCTTACGTGCCACATTTTTCCGGTTTCTCAATCTCAAGGACTTGATATAGTATAACTGAATGTCTGACTCTCACACGCCACAGCTTACGTGCATCGCTCATGCACTTTAGTCATGCTACTATGCATCATTTTCGCATCAAAAATACAGCCATATGTGACATACACCAGTATATATACATATACTGCCCAAAAACCAAGGGTCGCAGGGGTGGGGTCGGGTCGGGTGGATGTGACTATGTGTTTTCGATTCATTGTCAGCATACAGCAGTCAGATTTTGTCTTTGTGGATGTAGTACTACTAATATGTAAGTCAGACAGAGCTCAGTCCCTGATTTTTGCATGTAGCGCTCACTTACCCTGTCCTTTCCTTTATCACATAGCTATACTGTTCTTATCATTTGTTCTCCTTCACAGAGCTGTAACTTTTCACATGCAATTTGTGCATTCTCTACTACTTTATTGATACTATAATTTAAATGCAAATTGCACATTCACAGTTTGGCATTTTTGGTCTGGCTGCTCTGACCAAGTCGGTTAGCACGCATGTGATGTGTGCCTCCCAAATTTAACTGAATTGGATGCAAGTACTAGTTTGACATGATTTCTAAACTAGTTAGCATCTGAACTACAAGTATGGGCCGTACATATATGATTCAGAGAGTGTTGGTAATCTGGGGGGTCAGCGTAAGGGATAACATAATTAACCATGCGAAGAACTGAGTAAAACAATGTTTTGTGGCATCACCTCGACCATCGATGGCCTGTAGCAGGACAATTGAGACCCAAAGCACCAGGAGGGTAGTTCAAGTCCATGCCTGAAAAGGAGACATAAACATCATTCTTCTCCCTTTCCTATTTTCTTTCATCTGTGATTTCCATTAGATGGGAAAAACAGCAAACTTACAATTGCGCGATAACATTTTGGTAAACACAAGAACACCCCAAAGTACAACAATCAGCTTTGTGTCACTGAACTTCTGCATCCTCTTTTTTTTTTGTTCATGTACATGTGAAACACAGCAGCTTTCTTACAAAGATGAGCCTAATCAGTTCTTGTTACTGACTTCTCTATCTTCGTTTCTTCCTTTTGTTCATGCACATGTGAAACAGAACAGCTCTGTTTTTCCTGGACTAATCATGGAACAAACTGGGTTGTGCTTTCTCTGTTTTGCCTTCTTGCTCCTTCTGACTTGTGGTGAATCTTTAGGTAAATACATGTGGTATGTAACTCATCAAGTTGAATGTGTTAATTCTGAATCAACTCATAGTTTTTTACTTCCTGTAGAAGATAAAGGTTATGGTGCAAGTGCATATGCTGTGCACTGGGACCCCGATCATCCACATTCAGGTAAGCACTTGTGATACCCTAGCCAAGCTAAGAATGTGTTTCCTCTGAATCAACTCATAGTTTTTTACTTCCCGTAGAAGAGAGAGGTTACGGTGCAAGTGCATATGCTGTGCATTGGGACCCCGATCATCCACATTCCGGTAAGCACTTGTGATACCCTAACCAAGCTAAGAATGTGTTTGCTCTGAATCAACTCATAGTTTTTTATTTCCCGTAGAAGAAAAAGGTTATGGTGCAAGTGCATATGCTGTGCACTGGGACCCCAATCATCCGCATTCCGGTAAGCACTAGTGATACCCTAACCAAGCTAAGAATGCGTTTGCTCTGAATCAACTCACATAGTTTTTACTTCCCGTAGAAGAGAATGGTTATGGTGCAAGTGCATATGCTGTGCACTGGGACCCCGATCATCCACACTCCGATAAGCACTTGTGATACCCTAACCAATATAAGAATGCGTTTGCTCTGAATCATCTCATAGTGTGTTGTACAAACGGCCAGTTATGGTGATAGTTCTTTTGAATCATCTCTTAATTTGTTATTTTTCATGTAGAAGAAAACGGTTTTGGTATGAGTGCATATGTTGTGGACTGGGACCCCGATCATCCACATTCCGGTAAGAACTTGTGATACCCTAACCAAGCTAACATTGCCTTTGCTCTCAATCATCTCATAGTGTGTTGTAGAAACGGCCGGTCATGGTGATAGTTCTTATGCAGTGCATATAGTATCCAGATCATGCACCTTCCGCTAAGTGCTTGTGGTAGCTTATCAATTTTAGGGAGTGTTTAGTCTGAATATAAGCATTTGGTATGTTTATTAAATCTCCAAAATTAATCTGTAGCACCTTTTTGTTAAACTGATATTTAAGTTATAACTATATGCAGCTTCTGATGTTCCCGAAGCAACGGCAAAACACCATCAGATAAAAGTTCAAACTGGCATGTTGTTCCTGAAGAAAAATCTGCATGTTGGCACTGTACTTCCGAAAGGAACCACTTTTTCCCGAGCCGGTGCACCAAAGCCTGTCGATTCCATCTCTACTCCGTTGAAGTCGAAGCACTTGCGAACCATCCTTGCGCATTTCAAGATTCATCATGGGTCGATGAAGGCGAAGCAGGTAGCTGACACCCTTGAATCATGCGGCAAACTGGATGACAAGGAGGAGCCTCACATGTGCTTCACATCTCATGAAGCAATGGCAAGGTTTGCCACCAAAGCATTAGGAGCAAGCGGTGCACATGCAGCCATTACAAGGATTCATGGGCATGAGACCCCCAACTCCATGTACGCCGTTGCACAGATCGCCCAACTCAGCAGCAATGTGGTGCCATGCCACCCCATGGATTTTCCGTATGAGGTTTTCTACTGCCATCGGCCGAAAGAGGTGCAGGCACTGAGGGTGCAACTCAAGGGCTTGAAAGATGGAATGCCGCGCGTGACGGCGACAGCCATGTGCCACATGAACACATCTGATTGGGACGGGCAGTACTTTGAGCTGTTGGGCGGGGAGCGTGGCGAAACCATTTGCCACTACATGCCAACAAACTACATAATGTTCTACTATTAGGTATGTGAATCATTCTTGCCCTATACATTTCAGGAGATCCTTCTCCTTCTATTTGATAACCGTGTCAATGGCGCAGAATCGTCTGGCACCACCCTGCTGACTACATCTTTGAATGGTTCAAAAAAAAAAATTCAGCTGTGGAGGCCCCTGGGAAAGAGGAAGGACAGCAAGGTGGCGCGAGTGATGCTTTCGACGGAAGCGGCCCTCAGCCTTATGCTTTACCCTAGTTATCTCGCTCCTTTGTTATGAGCTGGTCTGTAATAAGCACTTATCACTTGCTCTAGTTGTCATGTAAAACCCTGTTTGTGATGTACTACGGCCTTGTGGGCTTTATTAATTTATTATCACTTGCTCTAGTAATAAGCACCTATAACTTGCTCTAGTTGAAAGGTATGTGGATCATCACTAGCAGATTCTTGATGTGCCATGACTTTGACATATGCATGAGTAACCTGGCCACACAGTTGGATAATGCGTTGCATCTGCTTCTTAATGTGCTATGACTTCTCTGTTTGAAGAGTCTATGCCATAATTTAGGATTGTTCTGTAAAGATCTGCCATTTTTCTCAGCCTGCTATGTTTGGCTTCTAATCCATGAGCTGAATCAGTACGTTTTGCCTGTACTTAGGCTATTCCAGGTTGCTTACCATGCCTTTATGTTTGCACTAAGGAAGGGTAATGCACATGGCTACTTGTTCATGAAGATATCTAAGATGATATTTGGGGCTTAAAAGTGGTTGTCTACAGCCTGTTCACGCCCTCACAGGCAGCCAGCTACTTGTTCCAGGTTCCAGCCAGCAGTAGCAAACCTAGAGGCAGCTTAGGAACACTTCAGCCAAGCTTTATTACGACACTAGACAGGCAATGTCGCTCGCGACAAGTTCAGCAGTCTATGCTAGTATATCATTTCCTAAGACCAGGGAATTACATTTGACGAGCATGTGCTGCGCCATTGACATTGCAAATCTGGAAGATTCAGACCTAAGCTACTGTAATGCGTCATGGATCGGTTGTGCGTCCGTTTGAATCATGAGTCGCATGGCTCCCACTGTCGGAGTAAATGACCACGGGTAGCCCCCCCTCATGGTATTTCAAGACATCGGGGCTGGTTGCGCCCCTCAGACATCAAAGACAAAGGACCGCCTTCTTGGGGCCGGCTGGTCCAAGCGGCCGGCTGCTAGAAGGCGACGAAGCTTAGAGGGCGGCCACGAGGTGGGCCGACTCCTAGCAAGCGGCCCCTCGTGCCCTCAAAGTTTGCACCCACATAACAACGACGAGACGAGACGGGGCGTGGCTACAGTGTAGCCTGCCACCCCCGAATCTAGGGCCGAACGTGGCCACAGTGCAGCGTACCGGACGGACATCCCTTGCCCGGCGCGACACTGTTGCAACGCAGCTCGTGACATCATCCATTTCAGAGGAAGCCATGCTCCCACGATGGGCTGTCGGTACGGCCCGCAGGCGGTGGGCCCTACCTGTCCATGAGATGCCAGAAGACGGCGAGCCCAGACCAGCCGGCGCGGGGGTGGGCCGACTTCTAGCAGGCGGCCCTCCCCCTCCATTGGAGTTTGTGCGCCATTAACCAGATTAGACGGGATGTGGCTACATTGAGCGCCCGCCAGACGGCGGGACTGTAGCCACGCTTCCCCAGACCAAGCATCCGTCATCACGAACAAGGCTACAGTACCAAGCAGCAGACATGACCCGCAGGCGGCGGGCCCTACCTGTCCACCGAGAGCCCGGCAGCCGGCGGGACCCACCAGGCGGCGGGCCCCAGCAGCTGGCGGAGAAGCCGGCGACCAGAGACACTGACGGCCGGGGCCTACACCCGGCTAGATTACCATTGTACCCCCTATATAAGCCCCCCAGGACACCCATGCAAAGGGTTCAACACCTTAGAAAACACACACCCGCATAGAGAGAGGAGTAGAGCTAGCCTTGCCCTTCTTCCTTCTCTAGCAAAACAGCTCAAGGAGCAACCTTGTAGCCACCTTGTTGACATAGCAATCATGCGGAGACCCCGCAGAGCAGGACTAGGGGTGTTATCTCCTAGGAGAGCCCTGAACATGGGTAAGATGTGTCGGCATATGCGATTGCGCCTTATCCCGCTTCCTGGCACCGGCGACGTACTCTTGTCCCCCACCATGATAAGCCACCCCCTGGCATATGTCACTAGATATCCCTGACACCCAGCTCAGATGCGAGGTTGATGGCCTCCTCGACCGACCTCGGTTTTGCCGCAAAAGCATTAGTGTTAGACCCTGGCTAACTGAAACTAAGAACATTGCTATCTCTTTGTTGCGTCCCCACCAGTGTTGGTGTCGACGGACAAGTGACAACAGACAAGTGGCCCCGGGTCCCATTGTGCAGAGTCAAAGGGTGTAAGACGTGTGGTGTGTGTGAACGTGGGTCCGGCTGGTAGCGTGTACTGGTGGTGTGGTTGTATTGTAGCTACAGACTGTAGAGAGGGAAGGTTGTTGAATCAATAGTAACTGAACCTCATCTCTCCCGTGTTCTGCTTCTCCTCCTCTGGTTCCCCTTTTTCTCATCTTGTTCTTCCCGATCCCCTCTCAAACCCTACCCGTTGATCCGTGAGACTAGCCAGGGCCTCACAATTGGTATCTAGAGCCTCGAATTCGCGTTCGTCTGCGCCCAAATCCTCCTGATTCGGCGATAAAATTCCACCGCGAAGGGTGCGAAATTTGCTTCGGCAAAATTCACTCGAAATCCCGAGTGGGGTTTGCTGGGTTCGAAGCGGGCCGCAACGGCACCGTCAAAGCCCCCATGGGAGAGAATTCCGAGAGTATTCAAGCGTCACTGGCCGCCCTTCTCAAAAAGATTGAAGCCATGGATATGAGGATTTCTAATTTTGGCAAACAGCTCGAGGCAACACAGAAGAATGTGGACGTAATTCGTCATCGGCAGGCGGAGGCGGGGGCTACACCGGCGGGGTCGGGAGCCATGGAGCAGGGCACTTTATCGGCCACCCGCCCTGCTCCGCGGCTTGCGAATCTGCAGTCGCCCCTCCTCGAGGAGCCGGATGGATAGCCGGCGGGTCAGGTTTTCACCACGGCGCCCCCATCACCTATGGAACCTATGCTTGGGCGGGAGCCACCACCGGTGTTAGAGTTGTGTCGAATATTATTATACAAGGTTGGTTACAGTTGGACTTGGATTTGGACTGTGTGTAGACAGGATAGGAGTTGCGTCCTAATAGGACATTTGTATCCTAGGCCTCTCATATATATCGGGGGTAGACACACTGTTGTAGAGTGAAACCCTAGAGTGGATCTTTTCACACTTGGTAAGGGAAAAGAAGGAAGAACACTCAAGAACACAAGGCACAAATCACTCAAACAAACCCAAATATCACATCCACTAGAGCAGCATACTTGAGATCCACAAGATTACATGAACAATTCAAGGAAAATAGCACTAGGTAAGTTCTTCCCACTAGGTGAGGTCTTGGTGATGATCTTCTCAAAGAGGAGGCCTTGACAATCCAAAGGATTCTTCCCTAGGTGGGGGCTTAATCTCCAAGAGGAGGGGATACAAGGAGCAAAGCTCTCTTTGGTGTTCTAAAATACTTTGCTATCCTCCAAAAGATCTAGGGAAAGAGTTTATATATTCTAGGGACGAGTTGGGAGACGGGAGAGGGATACAAGGGTGAAAACCCCCAAAGCACGCAGGCTGTCACGGACGGGTCCAGGGGCCTAGGCCCGGGCACGAGGGGTGGAAGCAGGTGGCTGGGCAGCCAAGGCTGGGCACCCGGGGGTCCAATGCCCGGGCACCCAGACAGGACTGGGGGCTGGCGTGCGCGGGGCCGGGCACCCGGGGCCAAAGGTCGGGCACCTGGGGTGTAGCCCAGGCGGCAGGCCGGGCACTCGGGGCCGGTTGTCCGGGCACCCAGGGCAGGCTGGGCGAGGCCCAAGAGGGAGGCCAGGCACCTGGAGCCTTGGACCCGGGCACCCGGGGCCGGCTGGGGCGCTGCCCAGGCAGAGGTTGGGCACCCGGGGCCGAGATGGCTGGGCACCCGGGGTATTCAGGAGCTCCTCTCCTTCCTTCTTATCGACTTCTCCTTCCTTCTCTTGCTCCATGGATGCTCGAATCTTCACCTTCTCCTTCTCACGATCATCTCCTTGGTGGCCTAGAATGCATAACATGTCTTTATGAGGTAGAACCCAATTCTCATGCGAATCCGACCGAAACTCGAAGAGGAGGAGTCAACCTCATTCTCGATGGCGCGTGCACGTGCTCTTGTCATTGGTACTCTCGGTGCTTGCGGTGGTGATGGAGTGTCGGTGCGGGTAGTCAAGGGATGTTCCACATCATCTCCCCCCCCCTTGGGAGAGATCCGTCCACGGATCATGCTCTTCATCACCATGGTACTTGGCCAAGTCTTTGACGTTCAAGATGTCGCTTACGTTGTACTTGTCACGTGGGATGTCGACCTTGTAGGCATTGTAGTTGTAGCGTGCGAGCACCTTGAATGGTCCATCGGCTCTCGGGAGTAGCTTGGACTTGTGTTCCTTGGGGAAGTGGTCCTTGCATAGATGTATCCATACTTGATCACCCGGGTGGAACACCATCGGAGACTTGTTGATGTTGAGCTTGGAGGCGAGTCGTTGTATTTGGCGCTCGATCGTGGAACGTGTTTCTTCATGCATCTTCTTGAGGTAGGTGGCCCTTTGAAAGTGCAATCATGCCCTTAATCATATTTTGATGTTGATGACAACACATATGCTAGGGACTGATCATGTTTATCAAGTATATCTTAGGATTATGTCTCAAAGACCGTCTGCATGGATCATGACTAGGGACAAAATGCATATAACTCAAGAATGGATATACAAGACATTGACTTCGTTTATGGTTTGTTCTTGAGTATAGGGATCCCGCACTATTAAGAGTGGGTCGTTGGATCTAGTGAAAAACTTGCTCAAAATCCACTGTTCCTATAATTTGCCTCCGGATGTCTAGGTTCTACGGACGTTCGGTCCCTCTCAGCTGTCCGGACGTCCGGCTCCCTCCGGTCGTCCGGTGTTCCTTTACAGAGTGGTTTTTATGGCTGTCCGGAACTCTCCGGACGTCCGGTACTTTCACAACAGAACCATTTTTACGGATTTCCGGACTCTCCGGTCGTCCGGGTCCGGATGTCCGACCCGTCTCGGATGTCCGTGTCCTGTGTACTAGGTCGCGGCTCACAGGTTCACAGCGTCCGGTCGTCCGATGTCTGTCGGACGTCCGAACCTATTTGTGCCTCCAGACGTCCGACCTATCCTGTGCACTTATGTATCCCAACCGGTCACCTTTTCTCACCTACTATATATACGCCTTTCCCTTCCACGGGATAAGGTTGACCATTCACTTTGAGCCTACAAAGAACACTCCTCACTCTCTCTCTCTCATTCACCTACACCAAATCCTAGATTCCCAAGTGTTCTAGGAGCATTTGAGAGAAGTTCTCCAATCAAGTGATAGATCCACTCCTTCCCCTTCTTTGCACCTAAGGAATTCGTGATTTGAGCAAGTTTTGAGCTTTCCCCCATCGTTCTTGTTACTCTTGGAGGTTGGAGACTCCTAGGCGGTAGGAGTCATTCGGAGAGGAATCAAACTTTGTGATTACCCCCAGAAAAGTTTGTGAGGGTTTGGAGACCACCCCAAGGTCTACCACTAGTGGTTGAGAAACGCCTCCATGGTGTTGTCTCAAAGGGAGAATAGGGTGAGCCTTCGTGGCGTTGGTGTGCCTTCATGGTAACATCCACCTCTCTAACAGTGACTAGCTTCCCTCCAAGGAAGTGAACATCGGCATACATCCTCGTCTCCCGGAGTTGCAGTTATTCCTAACCCTAACTCTCTACTTGTGGTTACTTGTCTCTTTGCACTTACGTACATCATATTGTGCTTGCTTACTTACGTGCTTGTGTTACTTGCTTAGTACTTAGTACTCACTTGCAATTGTTAGGCTCATCTTCATATTCCGCATTATTGCCTAAAATTGCTAAGTAATAATTAAAATTTTGTAATTGTACCTATTCACCCCCCCTCTAGGTCCATCTCGATCCTTTCAATTGGTATCATAGCCTCGTGCTCTATTCTTGTGGCTTAACCGCCCTAGAGCGAGATGAACCCAGATGGGACACCCCTAGTTGTTGATCCTAAGGATAAAGGCAAGGCTTCTTCTGAAGTCAAGTCCTTTATGTCTGAGGATCTAGAACGGGCCCTTGCTAAGCAAAAAGAGGAGCATGATGCTTCTCTTGAGGCCTTGGTCCAAATGAGATTAGCCACATTGTCCATGGTGCTTGCACCACTCTCGGGTGGTGTGGGTTCGAGGCCAACTGTGCCTACTTCATCACTTGGTCAACAACCTTCTAGCAATGAACATGCCAGTGTTCCATGGCTTTATGCAAGACCTCAGGTTGAGAAACCAAGATATAATCCTCAAGGCAAACCTCCTTTACTTAGTGCCACTTCCGATTTTGCTTTGTGGAGAGTTGCTATGCAGGATCATCTTCGACATGGAAACGATGAGATGCTGGAGATCATTGATTATGGCTATCATGTGGTTGATCCAAAGAACCCCACACCAAGAGAAATATATGACAAGAACCTCAATGACACTGCAATCATGTGTATAAGGAGAGGTATGGATGAAAAGCAAAGGAGACCGTTCATACACATCACATGTGCCAAGGAACTATGGGAAAGTATCATAAGATCCAAGACTGGCACCTCTACCCTCCGGAGTGCTCAATATGAAATTGCCAAGGGGCAATTGCAAAACTTTTGTATGGAGAAAGGTGAAACCCCCAATAAACTCCATGAGCGTCTCATGACTCTCACTGCCGATATTGAGTCATGTGAGTGTGACAAGACCCAAGATGGATTCAACATGACTAAGCGTTTCCTTGTGGATAAGTTGCTTCATGCTCTTGCCCCATATCACCATCAAATGGTGTGGGACATAATAAAACACCATACCTTCAAGGAAATGACTACAGATGACATCATATCCACCTTTCAACTATTTGAAGAGTCGAAGGCTAATGCCACAAAACATCTTGCCATGCATGGTTCCCCATCATCAAAGATCAATCTTGCATTGAAGGCCAAGCACGTATGTGAAGATGAGCAAAGTGGAGAAGAATAAGAAGATGATGATGATGAAGATGGTGATGAGATTGAATCCAACGAGGGCCCTTCATATGAAGACATGGCTCTCTTTGTCAAGAAGTTTAGCGCGGGAAAATTCAAGGGAAGATTTCCAAAGAAGAAAGTAAGAAAATGCTACAACTGTGAAGAAACCAACCACTTATCCAACGAGTGCCCTTATGAGAAGAGAGAGAATAAACCAAGGTTTCCCAATACCTTTCCCAAGAAGAAGTTGCCAAATCCTTTGAACTCCAAGCTCAAGAAGAGACATGGAAAGCAATGGTTGCTCAAGAAGAATCCGATCCAGATGATGTTAGTGGTGTTGCCGGAGTTGCTCAAGACTCTCAAAACACTTTGAGGTTAGTAAACAAGAGTGGTGACGTGGTCACCTACAACTACATGAAAGATTACAAGGGCAACGCTCACAAGTGCCTAATGGCAAAGGCCATGGTTGAAGATGGAGAGGACCAAAGCTCTTCTGACAAGGTCAAGGTAACTCCACAATCAAATCCTCCTCTCTTCACTCCTTCTACTCCTAGTGATGAGTATCTTGATGTAGAGGATAGTTATGAGGATGATGATCTAGATGATCCTATGATTGCTAAACTTAATAAGTTCATGTGCTCCCTCAAAGGAAAGAAGCTCACTATGTTTCGTATGCTTATGGAGATGGTGAGTAAGCACACCATCACCATTAAGGAACTCGAAACCCTCGTCACCGAGGAAAAGGAAAAATGTGAAATCCTTGAGCGGAAAGTCCAATATGAGGAAGCATGAAATGATGAATTATGCTTAAAATTGGTGCAAATATTGATGTTCACACTAATGATCTTGCCTCCTTGAAAAAGGCTATTGACTCTTGTGAAGAGTTAATGCATGATAAAAGTAAGCTTGTAAAGTCTCATGCTTCTTTATCTAAGGATTGTGAGCTTCTATCCGTGTCTCTCAAGACTAAGGAAGAAGAGCTCTCTGTTCTTACAAAGAGTTTTGAGACACTCAAACGTACTTATCTTGAAACTCTAGCCAAGGCTTACTCTTATCCTATTATCAATGTTGACGCTTGTACTACTAATTCTAGTAGTGATCTAGCATCTATTCTTGGGGAAAATCATTTTCTCAAGGCTCAAATCGAGAAAGGTCTCATGACATGTGCTCAAGGGCAAAAGAATCTTGATGAGATATTGAGTCAACACAATGAGGTGTTTGCCAAAGAGGGACTTGGGTTTGACCCAAGCACAAGCAAGAAGAAGACGTCCTCTCAAAAGTGCACAACTCCTCTAAAAGAAACATTTGTAAGAGAAGGGCACAAGGAGAAAGGTAAGGTTGTGAGTGGGAAGGCCACAAGGGGCATGCCCACTCTCAACAAGCCTAAAGTGTTCATGCCACCATCCTATGTACTTCGTAAAACTAAGGATGGAGAAGTCTTTGCAAAATTTGTTGGTCCTCGAAATGCATTCTGGTTCAATGCTATTTGGGTCCCTAAGACCCTTGTGACTAACTTGAGAGGTCCCATTGCAAAATGGGTGCCTCTAACCAAGTCCTAATTATGTGTAGGTAAACTTCTCCGGTGGAGTGAAATGGGTGATTGATAGTGGATGTACAAATCATATGACCGGAGATAGAAAATTGCTCTACGATTTCATGGAAGCTATTCAACCATTCATGAGCATTACGTTTGGTGGAGGTTCAAAAGGACAGGTACTCGGGTTGGGCAAGGTGGCTATCACAAATGACACGTCTCTTGCAAATGTCATACTTGTCCAATCCCTTAAACACCACTTGCTTTCTGTTCGCCAATTGGCTTCTGTTGGTTATGATACACTCTTTGGACTAACGGATGTGAAAGTCTTTAAGAGAGATACTCTCGAAGTAGCCTTTGTTGGAGAGTTGGATGGCAACCTTTACATGGTTGATTTCTCGAAAGAGAGCACAATCAATGCAACTTTTCTAATGGCCAAGGCTGACAAGGGGGTGGCTATGGCATCGCCGGATAGCCCATGTCGGCATGAGAAATCTTCAAGATCTCTTAAAGGGGAATCACATCCTTGTACTAACCAATGTCTCTTTTGAGAAAGATCATGTGTGTAGTGCATGCATAGCCGGGAAGCAACATCAATCAAAGCACCCACCCAAGAACATAGTATCCACTTCAAGGCCCCAGAGCTCCTTAATGTGGATCTTTTTGGGCCTCCTACATGGGATAGTCTTGGTGGGAAAAAATATGGGCTTGTCATTGTTTATGATTACTCAAGATATACATGGGTGTTCTTCCTCAAGTCCAAGGATGAAACGAAGATCACCTTCATTGATTTTGCCAAGCAAGCCCAATGCAAGTTTGACAAAGAAATCCGGGCAATAAGAAGTGACAATGGCTCTGAGTTCAAGAATTATGCCTTGGAAGAATTTCTTAGTGATGAAGGGATTGAGCATCAATATTCAGCTCCATACACTCCTCAGCAAAATGGTGTAACCGAAAGGAAGAACCGTACACTTGTAGAGATGGCAAGGTCCATGTTGGATGAATACAAGTCACCACATAGTTTTTGGGCCAAAGCTGTTAACACCGCATGACATGCATCAAACCGGCTCTTCCTCCGCACTATATTGGAAAAGACTCCATATGAGCTTCTAAATGGAAACAAGCCAAATGTCAAGTACTTTCGTGTATTTGGGTGCAAATGTTTCATCCTCAACAAAAGAGAACGGTTAGGAAAATTTCAATCCAAAACAATTGAGGGTATATTTGTTGGCTATGGATCAAACTCTCACGCCTATAGAGTCTAAAACAAATCCAATGGATGTGTTGTAGAAACTTGTGACGTGGTGTTTGATGAATTTAATGGCTCCCATGGGGAGCAAGTTGATCTAAGTGATGTAGGTGAAGAAGATTCTTCTCAAGACATTTTGACCATGGGTGTTGGTGCACTTCTTCCAATGGAACAAGAACCTCATGATGATGAAGAAGAAGATGGAAGTCTCACACATCATCAAACTACTTCAACATCCATACCACCACAAGCTCCTATTGTTCAACCAATACCCTTAGCCAAGTTGAAGAGCATGATCAAGTTCCTCTTCATGATAATCTTCAAGAACAAGAACAAGAAAGTCCAATCATTGATGATGAACCTCAACAAATGCAATATGAACAAGAAGATCTTCCTCCACACATTAATGATCCATATGTTGAGGATGTGGATGATGGACATGAAGTTGAACCTCGTGAAACCCTTACCTCCATTATGCCTCGAGTGGCCGGTCGTGTTGATGTTGACAAAATTCTCACCGGCATATCGGAAGGTAGAGTCACTCATAAATATTTGACAAACTTTTGTGCTCACTTCTCGTTTGTGTCTAGTATTGAGCCCCTCAAGGTACAAGATGCGTTGATGGAAAACGATTGGCTAGTTGCTATGCAAGAAGAGTTGAACAGTTTTGAATGCAACCAAGTGTGGTCATTAGTCAAGAGGCCATATACCGAGCACAATGTCATTGGAACAAAATGGATTTTCAAGAACAAGCAAGATGAAAATGGTGTAATCATCCGCAACAAGGCAAGGTTAGTGGCACAAGGGTACTCACAAGTTGAAGTTTTGGACTTTGGTGAGACCTTTGCCCCCATTGCCCGTCTTGAGTCCGTTCGCATCTTACTTGCTTATGCCGCTTTCAATGGTTTTACATTACATCAAATGGATGTGAAGAGTGCTTTCCTTAACGGTCCTCCACAAGACGAAGTATATGTGTCACAACCACCCGGGTTCGTTGATCCCTTTCACAAAGAATATGTGTATAAACTGTTGGAAATATGCCCTAGAGGCAATAATAAATAAGTTATTATTATAATTCCTTGTTCATGATAATCGTTTATTATCCATGTTATAATTGTATTGATAAGAAACTCAGATACATGTGCGGGTACATAGACAACACCATGTCCCTAGTAAGCCTCTAGTTGACTAGCTCGTTGATTAATAGATGGTACAGTTTCCTGACCATGGACATTGGATGTCGTTGATAACGGGATCACATCATTAGCAGAATGATGTGATGGACAAGACCCAATCCTAAGCCTAGCACAAAGATCGTGTAGTTCGCATGCTAAAGCTTTTCTAATGTCAAGTATCTTTTCCTTAGACCATGAGATTGTGCAACTCCCGGATACCGTAGGAATGCTTTGGGTGTACCAAATGTCACAACGTAATTGGGTGGCTATAAAGGTGCACTACAGGTATTTCCGAAAGTGTCTGTTGGGTTGGCACGAATCGAGACTAGGATTTGTCACTCCGTGTAAACGGAGAGGTATCTCTGGGCCCACTCGGTAGGACATCATCATAATGTGCACAATGTGACCAAGGGGTTGATCACGGGATGATGTGTTATGGAACGAGTAAAGAGACTTGCCGGTAACGAGATTGAACAAGGTATCGGTATACCGATGATCGAATCTCGGGCAAGAACAATACCGTTAGACAAAGGGAATTGTATACAGGATCGATTGAGTCCTTGACATCATGGTTCATCCGATGAGATCATCGTGTAACATGTGGGAGCCAACATGGGTATCCAGATCCCGCTGTTGGTTATTGACCGGAGAACGTCTCGGTCATGTCTGCATGGTTCCCGAACCCGTAGGGTCTACACACTTAAGGTTCGATGATGCTAGGGTTATAAAGGAAGTTTGTATGTGGTTACCGAATGTTGTTCGGAGTCCCGAATGAGATCCCGGACGTCACGAGGAGTTCCGGAATGGTCTGGAGGTAAAGATTTATATATGGGAAGTCCTGTTTTGGTCACCGGAAAAGTTTCGGGTTTTATCGGTAACGTACCGGGACCACCGGGAGGGTCCCGGGGGTCCACCAAGTGGGGCCACCGGCCCCGGAGGGCTGCATGGGCCAAGTGAGGGAGGGGACCAGCCCCAGGTGGGCTGGTGCGCCCCCCCACAAGGGCCCAAGGCGCCTAGGGTTTGGGGAGGGGGTGCTTCCACCTAACCTGGGGGTAAGTTTCCCCCCTCTCCCCCCTTGGCCACCACCCTTAGATGGGATTTGGGGCAGCCGCACCCCTTTGGGTGGAAACCCTAGAGGGGGTGCACCCCCTCCCTCTCCCCTATATATACTTGAGGGTTTTGGGGCTGCCAACACATGAGTTTCTTCTCCTATTGGCGCAGCCCTACCTCTCTTTCTCCTCATATCTCGCGGTGCTTGGCGAAGCCCTGCTGGACTACCACGCTCCTCCACCACCACCACGCCGTTGTGCTGCTGCTGGATGGAGTCTTCCTCAACCTCTCCCTCTCTCCTTGCTGGATCAAGGCATGGGAGACGTCACCGGGCTGTACGTGTGTTGAACACGGAGGTGCCGTCCGTTCGGCACTAGGATCTCCGGTGATTTGGATCACGACGAGTACGACTCCTTCAACCCCGTTCTCTTGAACGCTTCCGCTTAGCAATCTACAAGGGTATGTAGATCCACTCTCCTTCCCCTCATTGCTAGTTTCTCCATAGATAGATCTTGGTGACACGTAGGAAAATTTTGAATTTCTGCTACGTTCCCCAACAGTGGCATCATGAGCTAGGTCTATTGCGTAGATTCTTTGCACGAGTAGAACACAAAGTAGTTGTGGGCGTTGATGTTGTTCAATATGCTTACCATTACTAGTCCAATCTTGATTCGGCGGCATTGTGGGATGAAGCGGCCCAGACCGACCTTACACGTACACTTACGTGAGACAGGTTCCACCGACTGACATGCACTTGTTGCATAAGGTGGCTAGCGGGTGCCAGTCTCTCCCACTTTAGTCGGATCGGATTCGATGAAAAGGGTCCTTATGGAGGGTAAATAGCAATTGACATATCACGTTGTGGTTTTTGCGTAGGTAAGAAACGTTCTTGCTAGAAACCCATAGCAGCCATGTAAAACATGCAAACAACAATTAGAGGACGTCTAACTTGTTTTTGTAGGGTATGCTATGTGATGTGATATGGCCAAGAAGAAAGTGATGAATGATATGTGATGTATGAGATTGATCATGTTCTTGTAATAGGAATCACGACTTGCATGTCGATGAGTATGACAACCGGCAGGAGCCATAGGAGTTGTCTTTATTTATTGTATGACCTGTGTGTCATTAAACAACACCATGTAATTACTTTACTTTATTGCTAACTGGTAGCCATAGTAGTAGAAGTAATAGTTGGCGAGACAACTTCATGAAGACACGATGATGGAGATCATGATGATGGAGATCATGGTGTCATGCCGGTGACGATGATGATCATGGATCCCCGAAGATGGAGATCAAAAGGAGAAAAATGATATTGGCCATATCATGTCACTATTTGATTGCATGTGATGTTTATCATGTTTATGCATCTTATTTGCTTAGAACGACGGTAGTAAATAAGATGATCCCTCATTAAAATCTCAAGAAAGTGTTCCCCCTAACTGTGCACCGTTGCGAAAGTTCGTCGTTTCGAAGCACCACGTGATGATCGGGTGTGATAGATTCTTACGTTCACATACAACGGGTGTAAGCCACATTTACACACGCGAAACACTTAGATTGACTTGACGAGCCTAGCATGTACAGACATGGCCTCGGAACAGAAGAGACCGAAAGGTCGAGCATGAGTCGTATAGTAGATACGATCAAGATGAAGATGTTCACCGATGATGACTAGTCCGTCTCACGTGATGATCGGACACGGCCTAGTTGACTCGGATCATGTAATCACTTAGATGACTAGAGGGATGTCTATCTGAGTGGGAGTTCATAAGATGAACTTAATTATCCTGAACATAGTCAAAAGATCTTTGCAAATTATGTCGTAAGCTCGCGCTTTAGTTCCACTGTTTAGATATGTTCCTAGAGAAAATATAGTTGAAAGTTGACAGTAGCGATTATGCGGACAGTAGAAAGCTTATGTCCTTAATGCACCGCTCAGTGAGCTAAACCCCAAACGTCATTTGTGGATGTTGCGAACATCGGACATACACGTTTTGATAACTACGTGATAGTTCAGTTAAACGTTTTAGAGTTGAGGAACCAAAGACGTTTTTCGAAACGTCGCGGAACATATGAGATGTTTCGAGGGCTGAAATTGGGATTTCAGGCTCGTGCCCACGTCAAGAGGTATAAGACCTCCGACGATTTTCTTAGCCTGCAAACTAAGGAAGAAAAGCTCATTCGTTGAGCTTGTGCTCAGATTGTCTGAGTGCAACAATCACTTGAATCGAGTGGGAGTTGATCTTCCAGATGAGATAGTGATGTTTCTCCAAAGTCATTGCCACCAAGCTGCTAGAGCTTCGTGATGAACTATAAAATATCAGGGATAGATAGGATGATCCTTGAGGTATTCACGATGTTTGACACCGCGAAAGTAGAAATCAAGAAGGAGCATCAATTGTTGATGGTTGGTGAAACCACTAGTTTCAAGAAGGGCAAGGGCAAGAAGGGATACTTCATGAAACAACAAATCAGCTGCTGCTCCAGTGAAGAAACCCCAGGTTGAACCCAAACCCGAGACTAAGTGCTTCTGTGATAAGGGGAATAGTCACTAGAGCGGAATTACCCTAGATACTTGGTAGATGAGAAGGCTGGCAAGGTCGATAGAAGTATACTGGATATACGTTATGTTAATGTGTACTTTACTAGTACTCCTAGTAGCACCAGGGTATTAGATACCGGTTCGGTTGCTAAGTGTTAGTAACTCGAAATAAAAGGCTGCGGAGTAAACGGAGACTAGCTAAAGGTGAGCTGGCGATATGTGTTGGAAGTTTTTCCAAGCTTGATGTGATCAAGCATCGCACGCTCCCTCTACCATCAAGATTAGTATTAAACTTGAATAATTGTCATTTGGTGTTTGCGTTGAGCATAGACATGATTGAATTATGTCTATCGCAATACGGCTATTCATTTAAGGAGAATAATGGTTACTCTGTTTATTTGAATAATACCTTCAATGGTCTTGCACCTGAAACGAATGGTTTACTGAATCTCGATCGTAGTGATACACATTTTCATGCCAAAAGATATAAGATAGTAATGATAGTACCACTTATTTGTGGCACTGCCATGTAAGTCATATTGGTATAAAACGCATGAAGAAGCTCCATGTTGATGGATCTTTGGACTCACTCGGTTTTGAAAAGTTTGAGACATGCGAACCATGTCTATTGGTGTATACGCATGAAGAAACTCCATGCAGATGGATCGTTTGGACTCAGTTGATTTTGAATCACTTGTGATATGCAAATCATACCACATGGGCAATATGACTGAGAAGCCTCGTTTTCAGCAAGATGGAACAAGATAGCAACTTGTTGGAAGTAACACATTTTGATGTGTGCAGTCCAATGAGTGTTGAGGCATGTAGTGAATATCGTTATGTTCTTACTTCACAGATGATTCGAGTAGATGTTGAGTATATTTACTTGATGAAACACAAGTCTGAATTATTGAATGGTTCAAGTAATTTCAGAGTGAAGTTGAAGATCATTGTGACAAGAGGATAAAATGTCTATGATATGATCATAGAGACGAGTATCTGAGTTACAAGCTTTGGCACGCAATTAAGACATTGTGGAAATTGTTTCACAATTAATACCGCCTGGAACACCATAGTGTGATGGTGTGTCCGAACATCATAGTTGCACCCTATTGGATATGGTGCGTACCATGATGTCTCTTATCGAATTACCACTATCGTTCATGGGTTAGGCATTAGAGACAACCGCACTCACTTTAATGGGGCACCACGTAATTCCGTTGAGACGACACCATTTGAACTGTGGTTTGGAGAAACCTAAGTTGTCGTTTCTTAGAAGTTTGGGGCTGCGACGCTTATGTGAATAAGTTTCAAGTTGATAAGCTCGAACCCAAAGCGGATAAAATGCATCTTCATAGGACACCCAAAACAGTTGGGTATACCTCCTAATTCAGAGCCGAAAGCAATAGGGATTGTTTCTTGAACCGGGTCCTTTCTCGAGGAAAAGTTTGTCTATAAAAGTTGAGTGGGAGGATGGTGGAGACCTTATATGGTCATTGAACCATTACTACAACTAGTGTGTAGCAGGGCACATGTAGTTGTTCCTGTGGCACCTACACCAATTGAAGTAGAAGCTTATGATAGTAATCATGAAACTTCGGATTAAGTCACTACCGTACCTCGTAGGGTGACAAGGATGCGTACTGCTTCAGAGTGGTACAGTAATCCTGTCTTGAATGTCATGTTGCTAGACAACAATGAACCTACGAGCTATGGAGAAGCGATGGTGGGCCCAAATTTTGACAAATGGTTAGAAGCCATGAAATCCGAGATAGGATCCATGTATCAGAACAAAGCATGGACTTTGGTGGACTTGCCCAATGATCGGCAAGCCATTGAGATAAATGGATCTTTAATAAGAAGACGGACGTGGATGGTAATGTCACCATCTATGAAGCTCGACTTGTGGCGAAGAGTTTTTCACAAGTTCAAGGAGTTGACTACGATGAGATTTTCTCATCCGTAGCGATGCTTAAAGTCCGTCGGAATCATGTTAGCATTAGCTGCATTTATGAAATCTGGCAGATGGATGTCAAAATGAGTTTCCTTACCAGTTTTCGTAAGGAAAGGTTGTATGTGATACAATCAGAAAGGTTTTGTCGATCCTAAGGATGCTAACAGGTATGCTAGCTCCAGCGATCCTTCCATGGACTGGAGTAAGCATCTCGGAGTTGGAATATGCACTTTGATAAGATGATCAAAGATTTTGGGTTTATACAAAGTTTATGAGAAACTTGTATTTCCAAAGAAGTGAGTGGGAGCACTATAGAATTTTTGATGAGTATATGTTGTTGACATATTGTTGATCAGAAATGATGTAGAATTTCTGGAAAGCATATAGGGTTATTTGAAAGGTGTTTTTCAATAGAAAACCTGGATTAAGCTGCTTGAACATTGAGCATCAAGATCTATGAGTATAGATCAAAAACCGCTCAATAGTACTTTCAAATGAGCACATACCTTGACATGATCTTGAAGGTGTTCAAGATGGATCAGTCAAAGAAGGAGTTCTTGCCTGAGTAGTAAGGTACGAAGTTAAGACTTAAAGCTCGACCATGGCAGAAAAGAGAGAAAGGACGAAGGTCGTCCCCTATGCTTTAGACGTAGGCTCTACAGTATGCTATGCTAAGTACCGCACCTGATGTGTGCCTTGCAACATGTCTGGCAAGAGGGTACAAAGGTGATCAAGGAGTGGATAACCAGATGGCGGTCAAAATTATCCTTAGAGGAATAAGGATATGTTTCTCGGTTATGGAGGTCATAAAGAGTTCGACGTAAAGAGTTACGTCGATGCAAGCTTTAACACCTATCCGAATGACTCTGAGTAGCAAACCGGATACATATAGTGGAGCAACCATTTGGAATAGCTCCAAGTGGAGTGTGGAAGCAGCATTTACAATATGACCTAGAGATTTGCAAAGTACATACGGATCTAAATGTTGCAGACCCGTTGACTAAAACCTCTCTTACAAGCAAAACACGATCAAACTCCATAACTCATTGAGACTTAATCACATGATGATGTGAACTAGTTTAGTGACACTAGTAAACTCTTTGGATGTTGGCGATGTGACCTGTGAGTGTTAATCACATGGTGATGTGAACTAGATTATTGACTCTAGTGCAAATGGGAGACTGTTGGAAATATGCCCTAGAGGCAATAATAAATAAGTTATTATTATATTTCCTTGTTCATGATAATCGTTTATTATCCATGCTATAATTGTATTGATAGGAAACTCAGATACATGTGTGGGTACATAGACAACACCATGTCCCTAGTAAGCCTCTAGTTGACTAGCTCGTTGATCAATAGATGGTTACAGTTTCCTGACCATGGACATTGGATGTCGTTGATAACGGGATCACATCATTAGAAGAATGATGTGATGGACAAGACCCAATCCTAAGCCTAGCACAAAGATCGTGTAGTTCGTATGCTAAAGCTTTTCTAATGTCAAGTATCTTTTCCTTAGACCATGAGATTGTGCAACTCCCGGATACCGTAGGAATGCTTTGGGTGTACCAAATGTCACAACGTAACTGGGTGGCTATAAAGGTGCACTACAGGTATCTCCGAAAGTGTCTGTTGGGTTGGCACGAATCGAGACTGGGATTTGTCACTCCGTGTAAACGGAGAGGTATCTCTGGGCCCACTCGGTAGGACATCATCATAATGTGCACAATGTGACCAAGGGGTTGATCACGGGATGATGTGTTATGGAACGAGTAAAGAGACTTGCCGGTAACGAGATTGAACAAGGTATCGGTATACCGACGATCGAATCTCGGGCAAGAACAATACCGTTAGACAAAGGGAATAGTATACGGGATCGATTGAGTCCTTGACATCGTGGTTCATCCGATGAGATCATCGTGGAACATGTGGGAGCCAACATGGGTATCCAGATCCCGCTGTTGGTTATTGACCGGAGAACGTCTCGGTCATGTCTGCATGGTTCCCGAACCCGTAGGGTCTACACACTTAAGGTTCGATGACGCTAGGGTTATAAACGAAGTTTGTATGTGGTTACTGAATGTTGTTCGGAGTCCCAGATGAGATCGCGGACGTCACGAGGAGTTCCGGAATGGTCTGGAGGTAAAGATTTATATATGGGAAGTCCTGTTTTGGTCACCGGAAAAGTTTTGGGTTTTATCGGTAATGTACCGGGACCACCGGGAGGGTCCCGGGGGTCCACCAAGTGGGGCCACTGGCCCCGGAGGGCTGCATGGGCCAAGTGTGGGAGGGGACCAGCCCCAGGTGGGCTGGTGCGCCCCCCCACAAGGGCCCAAGGCGCCTAGGGTTTGGGGAGGGGGTGCTTCCACCTAACTTAGGGGGCAAGTTTCCCCCCTCTTCCCCCTTGGCCGCCACCCTTGGATGGGATTTGGGGCAGCCGCACCCCTTGGGGTGGAAACCCTAGAGGGGGTGCACCCCCCTCCCTCTCCCCTATATATACTTGAGGGTTTTGGGGCTGCCAACACATGAGTTTCTTCTCCTGTTGGCGCAGCCCTACCTCTCTTTCTCCTCATATCTCGCGGTGCTTGGCGAAGCCCTGCTGGACTACCACGCTCCTCCACCACCACCACACCGTTGTGCTGCTGCTGGATGGAGTCTTCCTCAACCTCTCCCTCTCTCCTTGCTGGATCAAGGCATGGGAGACGTCACCGGGCTGTACGTGTGTTGAACACGGAGGTGCCGTCTGTTCGGCACTAGGATCTCCGGTGATTTGGATCACGACGAGTACGACTCCTTCAATCCCGTTCTCTTGAACGCTTCCGCTTAGAGATCTACAAGGGTATGTAGATCCACTCTCCTTCCCCTCGTTTCTGGTTTCTCCATAGATAGATCTTGGTGACACGTAGGAAAATTTTGAATTTCTGCTACGATCCCCAACATAAACTTCATACGGCTTTGTATGGCCTCAAACAAGCACCTCGTGCTTGGTGTGATCATTTGAAGAAGTTTTTACTCGATAATGGTTTTGTGAGAGGGGTGATCGATCCCACTCTTTTTACTAAGAGGGACAAGGGTGATTTGATCCTATGCCAAATCTATGTAGATGACATCATTTTTGGTTCTCCTAACATTCATTTGTGCAAGAAGTTTGCGGCTTCAATGACCAAGAATTTTGAAATGTCACTCAATACGGATTTAAAGTTCTTTCTCAGATTTCAAATTCAACAATTTCAAGAAGGAATTTTCTTATCTCAAGCAAAGTACCTCAATGATATCCTAGAGAAGTTTGGCATGTCTTATTCTAGTCCATGCAAGATACCCATGCCAACCAAAATTGCTCTCACTGAAGACACAAATGGTACTCCTTTCGACCCATCTACTTACCGCTCTATGGTTGGTTCATTGCTTTATCTTTGTGCATCTAGACCAGACATCATGTTCAGTGTATGCATGTGTGCTAGATTTCAAGCTTTCCCTATGGAAAGTCATCATAAGGCGGTTAAGCATATTCTTAGATACCTTGTTACACCCCAAAGTTGGGCCTCTGGTACCCCAAGGATGCTAAGTTTGATCTCATTGGGTACACGGATGCGGATTGGGCTGGAGACAAAGTGGATCGTAAGTCCACGTCCGGTGCATGTTAGTTTCTTGGACGCTCCTTGGTAAGTTGGTCTTCGAAGAAACAAAATTGTATTGCCCTCTCTACTGCAGAAGCTGAATACATTGCTGCCGCCAGTTGTGCAACTAAGTTATTATGGATGAGGCAAACTTTGAAGGATTACGGTATCACCTATAGACATGTGCCTCTTCTATGTGATAATGAAAGTGCCATCAACATTGCTGAGAACCCCAAGGATCATCTCCGCACCAAGCACATTGATATTAGGTATCACTTCTTGAGAGATCATGTTGAGAAGGGTGATATTCACATTGATCACATTGGTACAGATTTGCAACTGGCGGATATTTTCACCAAACCCTTGGATGAAGCAAGGTTTTGTCGACTTAGGTGTGAACTTGGTATCTTGGAGCTTGACAATATTATGTGAAATCCAGTACCCATTCATGCATGAACTCGATGTCTTATCTTGATGTAGGCATATATATAGGGGGAGACACTCAACTCATGAGTACTCTCACTCTATGAAATGCATAAAAAGAACAAACACTCTCAAAGCTACCATAACATCTAAATATGGCGCTTTCCATGACGGAGTAGTGATTATGCACTCAAAGTTCCAATCTTTCCGTGTCATGTCACGTCTACTCATACATGGTGGCAGTAGCCACCACTTGTATCATTAGAACAATATTGAGTGGTATTTGCATAATTGCATTGGTAGGGACCCATGGCCCGCGTGATTGACGGAGCCTCTGTCGAGGCGATTGCGAGGCGACCCCGTCGCGAGCGAACAGATCCAGGCCGGACGGCGGGATCTGACACCACTGAGAGAGGAGAGGATACGAGAGATGTAGGAGGAAGGCACCAGGAGCCTGCAGATCCACTGGGAATTCGGAAGGACTGGATCAAGATCAGAGAGGCGATGCGGAGATGTGCAAAAAAGGAAAATCCAATACTGGGAGCGAGGAATCAGATCTCAGGTAATAAGGGAATCCCTGTATATGCAACCTGTGTTAGAATCAAAAACAAATTAGCGGATATGAGGATGGATCTGACCGCTGGCAAGTTAGGAGGAGATCAAGAATCTAAGGCAAGGGAGATCAGGAACCTGAAGGATAAGGATCCGCCAGACAAAGGAAAGGAAAGAGATCACCGATTGCAAGCCACTGGAATCAGAGTGGGAGAGGAAAATCATATCCTGCCAGGAAAGGAGTATCAGTCATCAATGGGGGAGAGGAATCCCGACTGTATAAAGCTCCAGCGTTTCATAGAGTCTTTCGATACACACCCGCAGCTTAACATTGACAAGAGCGAACCATCCATGGCTGATCAGAACAACCGCAGGGACAAGGCTCCTGTGAGTCCTAGGGGAGAGGTAGCTTCCATGGGCGACTCGGAGTTGGGTTCGAGGCCGCTTGTCCGGGGTGGCTCCTCAAGGGACAGAGAGGGCATGTTCCGCACCCCAACCGACCAAGGAGTGCAGGTGCCCCAGGGAGTAAGGTATGTTGAGAGAGAGCATGTCATAGCTCCTGTGTTCCCTGTTAACATGGATGTGCAGCGGCCAAATGTGGTGGAGCTGAACCTGGCAAGGCAGAGAGCAGCCATGCGCTCAAGATGGATTGCTGTTGGCCTATTCTTCTCAGTGCAGATCTTCAGCATCAACGGGCTCTTCCAAGAGCTCAAGAGCAAGTGGGGGCTGAGGGGGCGTCTCAGCTACACTCCACTCAAGAACAAGCGCTTCACCCTCGAGTTCGAACGTGAAGGGGATCTCAGGTTCATCCTCAACAATGGGTCATGGACCCATAAAGGAGATGCCTTCCTCATGGTGGCGGTGGACGGGAGTGCGAGACCAGGCGATGTGGAGGTAGCCCACATGCCAATGTGGGCACGCATCTATGACGCCCCCCCGATCATGCTCTTCGAGTCGGTGGCCAGATCCCTTGGGGCCGAACCGGGTGAGGTGCTGGAGGTGGATGCAGACAATGAAGGCAGAATTTGGGGCAACTACATGCGTGTTCGCATCAACCATGATGTGGATGAGCCTATTAGAAATAAGTTAGAGTCTTATGATAATACCGAGGGAAAGATGTATAAGCTGAATGTTAAATATGAGAGGCTCCCTAGGTTTTGTAGTGCCTGTGGCCATCTAGGTCATGGGCAGCACGATTGTAAGCTACCGGAGGATCTCCAAGAGATGAGATACTCGGCAGCATTGCGCGCTTCCCCTTTTAAAAGAAGTAGTATGAGAGGAGGGGTCATCATCCCGGAAGCGAGCAGTGCTCGCCGCTTCCTCCTGTTTGAGCCAGAGAACAAGGGCGCCACAAAGATGATACAACAGAAGAAGGATGCAGAGAGATATGGCAGAGTCCCAGAGAAGGTGCTGGCTGACCCCTTGGTTCAGGCTGCTATTGCGGCAGTTAGCAGGATCAAACTGGACACCGGCAGTGGCGAGGATGGGAGCCCGGGCGGCGCTGCCAGTGGCACCGAGAACCAGTTTCAGGCTGGACAGGTTGTGGTGGTGGATGGCCCAGCTGACAAAGAAGGAAACAACAGCAACCTGAATCTTCCACCGTACTCTGCCCATGATCGTGATGTTACTGACAGAGGATGTGTGGAGGCAGACTCGGCTTTCCCACCAGGTTTTGCTCCTCACCACTACCATGGCCTGGTGCTGCCTATTGAAGATGGTAAGGGGAACCATGCAAATGGAGAGGTCTGTTTAGCTGCTGGAGACGGGTCAGTGGAGGGACACGGAGGGAAAGAAAATACTGAGAAGCGGCAATATACAAAGAAAGAGAGTGCAGCAAACAATCTGGTAGTGAATCGGAAAATCAAGAAGAAGCAGAGTGGAACTGCATCAGTCTTAGGGAAAAGAGGTCCGGGTGCATCACCTGGTACGGGAAATCCTGTTGATGCGAAGGGGGACAGCTCAAGTGAGCAATGTAAGAAAAAGAAAGCTACTGAGGAGGAGGAGGCAAAGAGTCTGGAGGAAAGGGAGGGTGGAATGGCAGAAACCGAGCTCGGGGCTCTAGGTCAACTGACGGGTGCTGAGGTAAGCACCCGTCAGGAGCCATGACGCTCATCAGCTGGAACTGCCGGGGGATTGGACAACCCCGGACAGTTCGAGAGCTTGTGGAGCTTGTCCGCATTCACAAGCCCAAATTAGTGTTCCTGTCCGAGACTCGAAAGAGCGATGTGTTCGTGAATAATCTGAGATGGCGGCTAGGCCTCCGTCATTGTATCGTGCAAGCCGGCTCCGGGAAGGGGGCTGGCTTGGCCTTGTTCTATGATGAAAGTGTCGAAATCAATAAAATCGCTGTTGGCCCGAGGTACATAGATGTGTTGATTCGCTTGTGTCCTAATGGTGTGCAATGGAGGGGTACTTTCATCTATGGGGAACCGAGAGCTCATGAGAGGCATCATATGTGGGAGCTATTGAGAAGAATTAGATACAATGCATCCGAACCATGGTTCATGATTGGTGATTTCAACGAAACTATTTGGCAAAGCGAGCACTTCTCGCGCGCTAGGAGATCTGAATCAAATATGGCAGACTTTAGGAGGGTTCTAACTGATTGCAACTTATATGACCTGGGGTATAAGGGCACAAATTGGGCGTACGCTAATAAGCAGAAGGGCGTTAAAAATGTGAGGGCGCTCTTGGACAGAGCGGTGGCTTCTCCTGAGGGGAGCAGGATGTTTGGGGACGTATCGGTCCAGCACATCTGCTCGTCCAGATCTGATCATTCACCACTCTTAGTGCGACTAGGCAAGAGACAGGAGTGGAGGCCAGTAAAGAAAACCTTCAGGTATGAGGAAATGTGGGAAAGAAGTGACACCCTATCGGCCGTGATCAGTGGCGCGTGGAGAGAGGGGGACGTGGAAGCGGACCTCAACGGAATAGCCAACAAACTAATGACTATGCAGGATGTGCTGAGTCGATGGGCGCAGAGGGAGTTTGACTCGGTTCAGAACAGCATTCGATCTCTCCGAGGGAGCTTGCAAAAACTGAACCTGCTTCCCCCAACCCCCGGAACTGTTTCAAGAATAAAGAAGATTGAAGCAGACATTGATGAGTGGCTATTAAGGGAGGAGCTAATGTGGAAGCATAGATCAAGGATTAAGTGGCTGCGGGAAGGAGACAAGAACACAAAGTTTTTTCACAGGAAAGCGACTTGGAGGAGAAAGAAAAACAAAATTGTAAAATTGAAGAGAGAGGACGGGTCATGGGCTGATAACAGAGATCAGATTCATAAAGAAATCAATGATCATTTCAAGGGGCTATATGAGAGGGACAACAATGTGGATCCTCAACCGCTGTTAGACTTGCTCCCTAACAAGGTTGAGAGCCACATGAACGAAGCTTTGACCAAGCCATTTACAGAGAAGGAGGTCAGCGACGCACTTTTCCAGATTGGTCCACTAAAGGCGCCGGGATCGGACGGATTCCCTGCATGGTTTTTCCAAAGGAATTGGGCAGTGCTCAAAGAGGAAATCATTCAGGGTGTCCTCAGTTTCTTTGCGAAGGGTGAGATGCCAGAAGGTGTGAATGTGACCACGATTGTTCTGATCCCGAAGACAAATGATCCACAATGCATCAAAGATTACCGCCCAATTAGCCTCTGCAATGTCCTGTACAAAATCATTTCTAAGGTGCTGGTAAATAGACTACGGCCTTTCCTCGATGACCTCATCTCTGAGACTCAAAGCGCTTTCATTCCAGGAAGAATGATCACAGACAACGCAATCATTGCGTTCGAGTGCTTCCATAAGATCCAGAATAGCAAAAACGCAAGGGGCTCTCACTGCGCATACAAGCTAGACCTTGCAAAAGCATATGATCGTGTTGACTGGGACTTTCTGGAAGGGGCTCTAAGGAAATGGGGTTTTGACGAAAAATGGATCAAGTGGGTCATGGTGTGTGTCAGATCGGTAAAATTTTCAGTCCGGTGCAATGGAGAGATGCTGGATCTGTTTATCCCAACTAGAGGTTTAAGACAGGGTGACCCCCTGAGCCCATACCTATTTTTGTTTCTGGCGGATGGTTTAGCCTCCCTTTTGAAGAAAGAGTCGGAATTGGGAAACATCACACCCATCAAGATTGCGCATGGAAGCCCGGGATCTCAAACCTACTGTTCGCCGATGATAGTCTCCTTTTTTTCAAGGCATCGGCTGATCAGGCTCATAAAGTGAGAGAGGTGTTGGACTTCTACCAAAATGCTACGGGCCAACTGCTTAGTCGTGCCAAATGCTCACTACTCCTTCCAGAAACAATCCCAACTCACGTGAGAGAGAGCATCAAGGAGATTTTGGAGGTTGAGGCAATATGTTTTGAGAGCAAGTACCTAGGGCTCCCTACCCCCGAAGGCAGAATGAAGAATGATAAATTCCAGCCTATCATAGAGAGGTTTGGAAAAAGGTGCAATGGATGGAATGAAAGATTCATGTCACAGGCAGCCAAGGAGGTTAACGTTAAGGCTGTGGCACAAGCTCTTCCCACCTTTATCATGGGCGTGTTCAGACTTAACCAAAGTTTCTGTGACAAGTATGAAAAACTTATTAGGGATTTCTGGTGGGGGGATAAGGAGGACAAGAGAAAAGTTCACTGGATGTCTTGGGAGAATATGACAAAGCCTAAGAGAGCAGGAGGCATAGGGTTCCGGGATATGCACCTCTTCAATCAAGCTCTGCTGGCCAGGCAAGGGTGGAGATTAATCCAAAACCCGAATAGCCTTTGTGCGAGGGTCTTCAAGTCAAAATATTTTCCTAACGGTAACATCCTTAATACTGTCTTTGCTTCGGATGTTTCTCCGTCGTGGAGAGGTATTGAGTTTGGACTGGAGTTACTTAAGAAGGGACTTATTTGGCGAGTGGGAAATGGTAGAAAGATTCAAATAACGAGGGACCAATGGATACTTAGAAAGGAAGGTTTGAAAGCTGCCTCCTTTGTGAGAAGAACAAGGCTCAGATGGGTCAATCAACTCAATGATGAAGAGACCAAAGAATGGAAATATGAACTGGTGCATCAGATTTTTCACCACTTTGATGCGGAGGACATCTGTAGGATGAGGATCCCAAGAGCTGAAGTAGAGGATACTGTGGCTTGGCATTACGAGAAAAATGGGATATTCTCGGTAAAGAGTGCATACAAACTTGCAGATTCTTTGAAGAGGAATACCATAGCCGAGGCATCCTGTTCAGGGAGCGATCCAGAGGATCGCGGAATCTGGGATGCTATCTGGAAAGCGAAGATACCAAATAAGGTGAAATTTTTTGGTTGGAGAGTTGCGACAAAAACCCTTGCCACTAAACAAAATGCTTGCAAGAGGACTATGGCCGTTGATATTGTTTGTGACATTTGTGGCACGGCTACAGAAGATGAGTTCCATGCTGTCATTGCGTGCACCAGGAGCAAAGCACTTAGATATGACATGAGGAGGCATTGGGATCTGCCAAGGGAAGTTGATATTAGGGACACAGGACCAGATTGGCTACAGCTCCTCCTTGCATACCCTGAGGCAGTCAGAAGGAATACACTACTACTGCTATGGCAGGCCTGGAACCTGAGAAACAACGTTATCCATGGAGACGGCAAGGAAAGGGTTGCAGGAGCGGTGATTGCTCTAATCAGGCTGCAGGAGGATCTGCGAGTGGCGGAAAGTGGTCAAGGGGATGAAAAGATCATAAACAATCTGTCGGTCTTTCCAACGATACCCCAGGTTCCCGCTCACCCTACACCTGATCAGTGGGATGCCCCTCCTCTGGGTGTAGCTAAGCTAAATACGGATGCGTCCTTCCTCGCTGAGACGGGTGAGGCATGGGGAGGAGCGGTAGCAAGAGACCACCTGGGACGGGTTTTTATGTCAGTAGGAGGAAGACTGAACCAATGTATTTCGGCAGAGGAGGCCGAAGGTGCAGCAATTGTCCTGGGGCACAGTACCTTTGCTAGAAGATATAATGGTCGGCTAATATTGGAGACGGACTGCAAGAGCGTGGGATGCCAAATACAAGATGAGGGAGAAATCAAGTCCGCTTGCTTTGCAGTTCTGGCAGATGCAAGACGCATGCTGTCGTCTTTTGCTAGCTGGGAAGTCAGTATCATTGGCAGAAGCAAAAACGCATTGGCACATGTGTTGGCTGCATCAGCGAGAAGGAACGGCGATTTCAGTCTACTGGCGAACGTCCCGAACGATGTGAATTTTGTAATGCAAAGGGAAGTTGTAACAACTATGGCTTAGTGTCCATGGTTTTCTCAAAAAAAAAACAATATTGAGTGGTATATGGCTATTATTGATTGAGATAAGGGTACTAGTTATTACTTAATACGAAATTCTTACTATGGACGGTACTCGTCTTCTCCTCATCAAGATCAGCAGCACATACACTTGCACCCTGCCTCTTGTCCATTTTCTGTCGTCGGACGTCCGTGGTTACCGGACGTCCGTAAAATACTCTCTGGTCTCCTTAGCTAGCCTTGGCGCCGGAACACCGGACGTCCGTAAAACTCCAGATGTCCGTAATTTCTTCTCTGTTACACTCTGCACGCTTCCGGTCGTCCGTAAAATCATCTTTGTCTTCTTCCTTTTTTTTCCGGCCCTGGCTCCGGTCGTTCGTTCCTCCCCGGTCGTCCGGTCTCCTATTCGACTCCGATCGTCCGAAGGCTCCGGTCGTCCGGTCGTTTTCATCGGCCCCTATATATAGTGCGCGGTAGGGTTTCGGAACTGCTTCCTCATCTCCTCTTCACTATTCCCCACCACCACCGCTCCTACCTACTGGCCTCTCGCCGCGGCCGCACGACGCCGTGCCCCTCGCCGGGGCTCCTCTCTGCTCCGGATCCGCTCTGTGGCCTCGGTCCTTGCCGCGGCTCTGCTGTCCTGCTTGGCTTCACTCAAGCTCCGGCGGTCTCTCTCTATGCCGGTTGCGTGATTTGTTCCGGTCGCCGATCTCCTCCGTGTTCCTCACTTCAAGGTAGGACATATCTTTTCCCCTCATGAATCGACTCCTCGATCTATGGTGTGGTATTGATTTGTGTCCTTCTTCTCCCCTAGGGTCATGATGCCTAGGACCAAGCACTCCGCTCGCAAGCAAGTCGTTGGCAGGCCTGCTCGTCCGTCTCGCCGTGGTGGCTCCGATGACTCCCAGGAGAAGGCTCGTCCTCGGAAGCGTGCCGCCCGTCCTCCCAGCTCGTCCAGCGCCTCCTCCTCGGAGGGTTCAGACTTTGAAGATGGACTTGAGGAGGTGGAACCGGCCCCGTTGGTGGGTGTTCGCGTCTCTGCACCCAAGTCGGGCACTCGTCGTCCAACCTTCGTGCCTCCTCCTCCTCCGGTGCAACCCCACGGTGATGCTCGTCACATCTCACCTGAGCCTCCATTAACACTCGGCCGCCATGTTAAGCATTTCAACGAGGTTCCCAAAGCCTCGTATCTTAAATTGCGTCGCGATGTTGATCAATTTACTGTTGCTAGGGATTCTCAAGATAGTCGCTTTCGCACTAATGTCCAAGCCGACATCTTTACCACTATTGTCATCCCTAAAGGCTTGTCACTCCATGTCTACATTGATCTAGAGCATATTCGCACTCATCCGGATAAATATCCGAGAGCTATTGAGCTCATTGAGTCATCCAATCTAGCTGCTCCATTTGTATTTCAACATGATTTTAACCAAGCTGCCATTCATCAATTCTATGCCACATGTTATTTTGGTCCTGATAACACTGTCACATGGATGACCTCAGACACCGCCCTCACAGCCTCTTATGCTCAATTTTTCACTGCCCTTGGATTTCCTGACACCGGCTTCAAAATTCACAACGATGATCCCAACCATAGGCCCAAGGGCATTGAGGTCTGTGCGGATCTTCTTAAACCTATACCAACTTTGTCTAACATTGAAAAACAAAAGGGTCTAAACCAAGTCTCCATTTGGCGCTTTCCTTTTAACATCATTTATCAGTGTGTCATCTGCACCATCTATCCCAAGATGGGTGACAAAGGCTCCTGCAGCAGCTATTGCATTGATCTCATCCATCGCCTCTTTGCATCTCCCAAAGGGAAGATCAATGTTCCACACTTTCTATGGCATGAGATCCGCCTTGCTGGCTTCCAGCACAAGAGGGCTTTTCCTCGTGCCCCCTTATTCAGGCTTTTATCGAGAGCGTAGCTCCTTTTCTCATTGTCCGCACTCATGTGCATGAGCGATGGGTCATTCTAGCTCACATGGCAGCTGATCATGTTCCTTCTCCTACCGCTACTGCTCGTCGCACCGCCGCTAGTGTTCCTTCTCATGTTGCCCATTCTCCTTCCAATTCTGCACTTTTTGGGCGCATTGCTCGTTTTCTTGGGAAGGCTCGCTCTACTATGATGAAGATGTTCACCTTCCATTGCTCCCAACATCACGATGTTGTCACTCGCATGGTCACTTCCAAGAATGCTCTGAAGGCTCGTCTGAGAGACTCTGGAGTGTATGATGTGAGTGACGATGAGCGTCTTCCTGCATAGCCCCCTACTGACTTTGGTTTCCCCTCGGGTCCTGAGTGGGCTGATTTCTTCGATGAGGCTGGTGGCAGTGGTGCTCATGATGATGATGAGGATGATCTCTGATGCTCTTATGTTTTCCCCCCTTTTCTCTATTTTTGGATACTTGATGCCAAGGGGGAGTAGGCCATATATGCATGCTTTTCTAGCTCATTATGTAATCGAACTTATTGCTATGATTGTGTTTTAGCCTGTATTGAACCTATGTTATGATGTATTGAACTTGAACCTATGTTATGAGTTTGTCGAGACTGAGATTTGATGAATCTATATGAAGTTGATTTGATGAATCTACATGAAGTTTAATTATTGATTATCTTGTGTATGAGATTTGGGCATATTGGTATCACCTTGAGGGGGAGTCCTCTTCATGTTTAGTATCTATGGTATCACTTTGAGGGGGAGCTCACCCTTTACTCATTCTAGATTATTATTATAGAGCTCCACAACAAATACTTTCGATTACTATTATGAGTGTGCATATGAGTTGTCATCAACTACCAAAAAGGGGGAGATTGAAAGTGCAATCATGCCCTTAATCATATTTTGATGTTGATGACAACACATATGCTAGGGACTAATCATGTTTATCAAGTATATCTCAGGATTATGTCTCAAAGACCATGTGCATGGATCATGACTAGAGATAAAAAGCATATAACTCAAGAATGGATATACAAGACATTGACTTCGTTTATGGTTTGTTCTTGAGTATAGGGATCCCGCACTATTAAGAGGGGATCGTTGGATCTAGTGAAAAACTTGCTAAAATCCACTGCTACTATACTTTGCCTCCGGATGTCCGGGTTCTACGGACGTCCGGTCCCTCTCAGCTGCCCGGACGTCCTGCTCCCTCCGGTCGTCCAGTGTTCCTTTATAGAGTGGTTTTTACGGATGTCCGGAACTCTTCGGACGTCCGGTACTTTCACAACAGAGCCATTTTTACGGATTTCCGGACTCTCCGGTCATCCGGGGTCCGAATGTCCGGCCCGTCTCGGACGTCCGTGTCCTGTGTACTGGGTCATGGCTCACAGGTTCACAACGGCCAGTCGTCCAATGTCTGTCGGACGTCCGGGCCTATTTGTGCCTCCGGACGTCCGATGTTCTCCGGACGTCCGACCTATCCTGTGCACTTATGTATCCCAAACGGTCACCTTTTCTCACCTACTATATATATGCCTTTCCCTTCCATGGGATAAGGTTGACCATTCACTTTGAGCCTACAAAGAACACTCCTCACTCTCTCTCTCTCATTCACCTACACCAAATCCTAGATTCCCAAGTGTTCTAGGAGCATTTGAGAGAAGTTCTCCAATCAAGTGATAGATCCACTCCTTCCCCTTCTTTCACCGAAGGAATTCGTGATTTGAGCAAGTTTTGAGCTTTCCCCCATCGTTCTTGTTACTCTTGGAGGTTGGAGACTCCTAGGCGGTAGCAGTCATTTGGAGAGGAATCAAACTTTGTGATTACCCTCGGAAAAGTTTGTGAGGGTTTGGAGACCACCCCAAGGTCTACCACTAGTGGTTGAGAAACGCCTCCGTGGTGTTGTCTCAAAGGGAGAATAGGGTGAGCCTTCGTGCCGTTGGTGTGCCTTCGTGGTAACATCCACCTCTCTAACGGTGACTAGCTTGCCTCCAAGGAAGTGAACATCAACATACATCCTCGTCTCCCGGAGTTGCGGTTACTCCTAACCCTAACTCTCTACTTGTGGTTACTTGTCTCTTTGCACTTACGTACATCATATTGTGCTTGCTTACTTATGTGCTTGTGTTACTTTCTTAGTACTTAGTACTCACTTGCAATTGTTAGGCTCATCTTCATATTCCGCATTATTGCCTAAAATTGCTAAGTAATAATTAAAATCTTGTAATTGTACCTATTCAACCCCCTCTAGGTCCATCTCGATCCTTTCACCCTTGCGCTAGCATCCATGTTTGCTCATTCTTGAAGCGGTAGAGAGAGAATGTCCATCGGCGACAAAGGGTTGAAGCCGTAGACAACCTTGAAGGGGGACTTGCTGGTGGTAAGTGTCTTGCACGGTTGTAGGGATACTCTGCGATGGGTAGGCACTCCTCCCACACCTTGATGTTCTTATTTATCAACACGCATGGGAGACTTACAAGCGTCCGGTTGGTGACTTCCGTTTAGCCATCGGTTTGAGGATGATATGCCATGGAGAAGAGTAGCTTGATCCCGAGCTTGGTGCATAGCGTCTTCCAAAAGTAGCTTAAGAACTTCACGTCTCGATCCGACATAATTGTCTTTGGCACACCGTGCAACCTCAATATTTCCCTACAAAAGAGATTGGCAACATGTGAAGCATCGTCTATGTTATTGCATGGGATAAAATGAGCCATTTTAGAGAATCGTTCCACAACAACAAATATGGAGTCCTTGCCATTTTGAGTCCTAGGTAATCCAAGCACAAAATCCATGCTAATATCTTCCCAAGGTTGATGTGGAATAGGTAAAGGCATATGTAAACCATGTTTTGAGATTGTGACTTAGCTTTGCAACATGTAGAGCACCGGTTGGTGAAGCGGGTGACATCGCGAAACATCTTGGGCCAAAAATAGTTCTTGGATAGCGTGGCAAAAGTCTTGTCGCGTCCAAAGTGTCCCATGAGTTCACCTGCATGAGCCTCTTGCAAAAGTAACAAACAAAGAGAAGACTCGGGAATGCATAGTTTGTTAGCTCTCATAAGATAACCATCTTTGATATAGTATCGTTCCCAAGAAGTATGCGTCACACACTTAGCATAAGGAGTAGCAAAAGTCACATCATGCTCATATAAATCTTTGATATGATAAAATCCAACAACATTCAATTCAAGTTGAGTAAGTAACATGCAGTTGCAGGAAAGGGCATCCGCCACAACATTCTCTTTGCCCTTAATGTACTTGATCACATAGGGGAAAGATTCAATAAATTCACTCCATTTAGCATGCCGTTTATTCAACTTGGTTTGACCTTTAAGGTACTTAAGTGTCTCATGATCGGTATGTATGACAAACTCATGCGGTCTAAGATAATGCTCCCAAACATGCAACACACGCACTAAAGAATACAATTCTTTGTCATAGATGGGATAATTGAGTTGAGCACCGGAGAGTTTTTCACTAAAATATGCAATAGCTCATTTTTCTTGCATCAAAACTCCACCAATTCCATTACCACTAGCATCACAATGGACCTCAAAAGTTTTGTGAAAGTTAGGCAAAGCAAGAATCAGAGCATGAGTAAGCAAGGATTTGAGCTCATCAAAAGTGGTTGATTGCAAAGGTCCCCAAACAAAAGGAGCATGTTTCTTACTCAAGGCATGCAAATGTGCGGCAATAGTGCTAAAAACTTTCACAAAGCGACGATAGAAACCAGCAAGGCCAAGAAAACTACGCACTTGTTGCAAATTAGTGAGTTGTGGCCAAGTTTTAATTGCTTCAATTTTAGAGTCATCAACATGAACACCCTTGGAAGAAACAACGAAACCCAAGAAAAGAAGCTTGTCAACACCAAACATGCACTTTTTCATGTTGGCATAAAGACGTTCCTTGCGAAGAGTTTGTAAAACAGCCCTAACATGATTTAGATGATCTTTGATTGATTTGCTAAAAGCAAGTATGTCATCGAAGTAGACCACAATAAACACTCCAATGTAAGGACGAAGCACAAAATGCATAAGACGCATGAAAGTACCGGGAGCTTCCGATAAACCCATAGGCACAACCAACCACTCGTACAAGCCAAATTTGGTTTTGAAAACAGTTTTCCATTCATCACCTTCTTGTATGCGGATTTGATAATAGCCACTTCTAATATAAATTTTTGAGAAAATGGTGGCACCGCTAAGCTCATCTAGCATATCATCTAGGCGAGGAATGGGATGCCTATAACGAATGGTGATAGCATTGATGGGTCTACAATCGGATCACATGCGAAAACTACCATCTTGCTTGGGCACAAGTATAACCGGAACGGCGTAAGGGCTTAAGCTTTCACGTACATGGCCATTGTCGATGAGTTGTTGTACTTGTCGTTGGATCTCCTTAGTTTCTTCGGGGTTGACGCGGTAGGGAGCCTTGTTCGGAAGAGGTGCTCTGGGGATGAGGTCGATCCTATGTTCAATGCCACGTAGAGGAGGGAGACCAGGAGGTAGCTCATCGGGGAAGACATCCTCGAATTCCTACAACAAGTTAGAAAACACTAGAGGAAGAGGATTAGGAGTGGTAGTTTTTGCCACCTCATATTTGCATAGGAGGACAAAGTGGATGACACTCGATGAGTTCTCACACACTTCTCTCATCTCTCTTTTTGTGGCTAGAAGGACTAAGTTTTTCTCTCTTGGCAAAGAGTCGCTCAATTTTGGCTTGTGGTGTTCACTTTCTTTTTGGTGGTTCACTCGCTCACTAGGATCTCCACGATGGGTGGATGCTTGCTTGTCGGTGATCACTTGGCTTGGTGACATTGGTCGAAGCACATACTCTTTTCCCTTCGTCTTGAAGCTATAGTGGTTGGTTCGTCCGTTGTGGACGACGCTGCGGTCGAATTGCCAAGGTCTTGTGGCACACGGACATAGGAACCACATCGCACTCTAAGGTGTCCTCGTAGGCGCCGATCTTGAAAGAAACTTTCACTGTATGCTCCACTTGAATAGTGTCGGGGTCGCTTAGCCATTGCACCTTGTAGGGATGAGGGTGCTTCTTCTTGACCAATTGCAGCTTGGAACATAGCTCTTCACTTGCCAAGTTGTGACAACTGCCTCCGTTGATGATGACTTTCATGGAACGCCCATTGATGCCTGCCTTGGCGTGGAAGATGTGGCACCGTTGGTCTTCTTCTTGGTGGTGTTTAAGCGTCAAGACCTTGGAGACCATGAGAGAGGGACCTGAATCATTGTCACAAAATACTTGATCATCTTCATCTTTGTTCACGCACCGGTGCATGGCCATGTTCTCAATGGATTCCATTCTTCTTCACTCATCGAGTCCTATGTGCCATCATCATTGAAGATCATTGTCCGCTTGTTGGTCCATTCTATTGGCGTTCTAGGAATGGGGGTCCCCAGACTTGCCTGCCTGCGGCCTGCAGCATGGCTCAAAGGGGGCCCCAGCATGGCCCATCTTCATCAACATGAGCTCAAGACCCTCGCGAGGGGCCAAGCCTCGCAGGGCGGACGACAAGGAGCTTCCTCAGGCGCGGCCTCATCAGGCTGGCTCGCGAGGAGGCGGAGAGATCAAGGCGGGGTACCTCGCGAGGTGCCCATGACGCAAGCCATGCCGACCAAGGGCGCCAGGCGGGCGCCAGCCCGCGCAGTGTCGTCCTTTCCTCTTTGGTGCAAAGGGAGCAAGCGCAGGCGAGAGCATCAAGCAAAGGCATCCATTTCGGTGCAACAACACCAAGACCAGCCCAACGGCAGGATGGAGGTCTTCGTGGAGCCCAAGCCGGCGTCACCACCAGAGCCTTTGACAGGCGAGGACCAACTTTAGTCAGGATAAGTGTACCAGATGTTCCCCTTCAAAATGGCCGATTGTTGGCGCCCTTCCCTCTCAATATTTGGGAAGAGGCCCAGGGCCTTTGCCTATAAATAGGACTAGCCACCCACAAGGTAGAGGCATCTTGATCAGCATCTAGACGGACGGGATCCTCACCAGAAAACCAGTAGAGAGGCGACTGAACTCCCCCTAGCAGTTCATCGCACCAGCCAAGAACAGACCCTCGTGAGGCTGTTCTTCCTTGTATTGTTCATCATCAGCCCAAGAGGCAATCCACCACACCAAACACTGGAGTAGGGTATTACACCACAATGGTGTCCTGAACTAGTATAAACTCTGTGTCTCTTGTGTTGTTCCTTTCATAGCTTAGATCCTTGCATGGCGGTGGGGTGCAGGTAGGTAGTGGGCGAGATCTCCGCGCGCACCCCAGTGTTCCAACCTCAAGGGCCTGCCGGAACCCGGAATCCGACATTTGGCGCGCCAGGTAGGGGTGCGCCGGAATCCACCTTCTGCCACTTCGCGTTCCGTCGCATCGTCATCACCATGTCCGGCGACCAAGCAGGCAACCCTGAACCCTGGGCGGTGTGGCCTGTCCGCGCAGAGCCGCTCGCCTCGGGCAACCCTATGCCCCTGGCAGCTCGTGGTCCGCAGGGCGCTGCGGGCCCCGGGCGATGTGGACAGGCTTCGACAGCTCTCACACCACGGCAGGCGTGGTCGGCAGCAAGGGCCTCCAACCACGCCGCGACCATAACGCTGTACACCCGCCGGCAGCAGGCAAACTCAAGGGCCGCGCTCACGGTGGCCCGAGAGCTACTGCAGTGCAGGCTGCTGGAAGGCGGCCGCGACGTGTTGCTGGAGCGGGTGGCAGAGCTCCTGGGCTTTGTCGCCTCGGGGGCTCACCCCTTCTGCACCCAGCTTCCATCTCAGGTCCAGGGCGGCGCGC
>NC_041391.1:137525854-137530503 GCF_002162155.2 Triticum dicoccoides
GCTCCAAGGCTACTCCAACACCAGCAAGGCTGTCAGCACCGGGCCGGCAGCAGCGCTGCCTCCGCCCCCGGCCAGCGAAGGAGGACTCGACGTAACCCACGACCCCAGTGGGCCGCCGCGCTACCACCCCCAGGCGGGCGCATCAAGCAGGGCGGCATGGCACGCGGAGCACTATGGCACGGCCTTCGGGATGACGGCCCCAGAAGAATACGTGCCCCACATGATGGATCAAGGGCACCCGCATGAGGGCGAACAGGGTTCTCTCCTCAGCCCAAGCTGGGGGGACGAGGCGCCAGAAGCTGAACTCTTCCAGGAGCCACGGGACGGCCCCACTGGCCACACTGGAAGCGACGATTATCGGGTACCGCTAATTCCTTAGGAGAAGGCATACGCTAATCGTGGATTGCAGGAGGTGCAGGTTGCCGCAGCTGACAGCTGCCCCGCTCCCGCAGTCTCCTACCCCTCAGGAGGAGGGCATCGAGGGCTGCAGGAGAGGGGCCGGGATCCGGCATCACCACCGTAGCATTCGGAGCAAGGCGTTCTCAGGAGGTAGGCCCTCTGCTGGGGAGGTGCCTCAGAGCCTGCCCCTGGCGGAGGACCCGTGGTCGTCGGGGGAACCGCTGGCGACCGCTCTATCCCATCGGCGGCGTCCTGGTTTCCGGTCATCGTTGATGGCACTAGAGTGTGGTGCAAGGCGGGGCCCTCGTCTGGCGATATGAAGCAAGGCCGGTACCTGTGAAGAAGGCCAGTGCCTATGAAGCTCGCCGCCCTGTCACACTCTCACGTAATAATGAGTGGGGCTGTACACGCCCCAGAGTCTCAGGGGTGCCAGCCTCAGGCCCTGGGGCTCCCTCCCACGACCAATGGCAGCACTTAGCTCCGCGCTGGTGAGAAGACGTCCAAGACTAGACTAGGTGCCGAACGCGGCCTTTTTCTGCTTTCATTGCCTTTCCCTTTGGTTTTACTTTCCCCCGCTGGATTTAAGTTGGATTCGAATTTGAGATTTGCGTGTGTTTGGGGAAGGGGTGCTTAGTCTCGTTCGAGCAATCTCTCAGGTTTTGGTTACCACCTCGCCTCAGCTGCCTCCCCTCGCGAGCCCCACTCGAGCCGGGTTTGGCCTGGCTTGCGTGCAGCCCAGACTGCTGCCGCCGCATCCTCTCAGGAGGGTTTTTACTGCAGATCCTACAGACTGGATCAGGAGACGCTCGAGACACCATAGCCTCCCACAGACTATCTCGGGGCCCGTACGGGACAAAGGTAAACTAGCCAACCAGCTCGTCGCTTAGCCGACCACTTGGCGCGAGTGTACGGGTGATGTAGCGTCTGCTAATACGATGAACACAAGTTTTACATAAGGGGCTCCCCCTCCCAAAATGCTCTCACAACCAGCAGGCCGAAACCTGAGTTTTCATGCAGGGTAAGGAAACAGGAATGATGCGCGGTCAGTCAGATAAATCCCCCAATGCATCCTCAGGAGCACCGCCCGAACTGCTGCTGGCGTCGCTGGCCTCGCCATCGCTCCCTGCGCCACCATCAGCGGCGTCAGGGCCGTTCACCACACCGCCCTCATCAGCAGCCACGATCACGTTGTCGTTATCTGAAGCGAAGGCCCTGATGGGAGCATCCACATGGTCTTCCACCCAGTGCGTCAGGTCGTCCCGCACGGCCTGGGGGACTGGGGCGATGGCGGCGTCGAAGTCGAAGTGGGGATCCATGTTCCGGAGATGGCTGATGACACGAGAAAAGGCGCGCCCAAGGATGGCGCGGCTCCTCTCCTCCACCAACCTGTCGGCTCTGACCGACCTCGCCTCCAGCTGCGTCACCACGTCGGTGCAGAACTGAATGTTGCCGGCATAGTTAATTGCGTGCGGCTCGCCAACAGCCGCCTCGCAGATGTTGCCCAAGGCCGTGTTGGCTCTATCTCGGAGCGTGGTGAGCATGGGGTCGTGCTCGTGCTCCAGGATCCGCCGCTGGCGTATCTCGTTCACATTCTGCCGCGCGACGGTCTCAGCCTCGTCCACCGTTGGCGAAGGAGGAGCACCTCGGCATGGGAGGTGGTTAACTCCCCCTGCGCCACCTCGAGGGCGGCCTGAAAAGCATCGGCCCGCCACGTTGCTTCCTCCAGCTTGACCCTCAAGGCAGCAGTCCTACCTTCAGCCTCGGCCCGGATCAACCCCAGCCTCTCCTCGAGCTCGCGCTCAAGGTTCAAGCGCGCCGTCGCCACCTGACGTCCGACCACCTCCAGAACACGGGCTTCCCGCGCGGCGACATCATCCTCCGCCTGCGTCACCAAGCTCTCCCTTGTCTCCAGGCGTTCATACTCGCGTGCACGTTCGGCGGCTTCCAACGTCAGCGCCTCCTCACGCTTCCTGAGCTCTGCCGGGTCGCCCGAAGCCACCTTCATCGACGCAAGGGCCGTCTCGCAGAGATCCACTTGCTACTCCAGTGAGTGGCACCGGGCCAGGAGTTCCCGTGCCCGCTCCTCCGCTGCCTCTCGCCGCCTGTCAGCTTCCCGGGCCTCCTCGACGGCTCGAGAACAGACCTCCCGAGAGGCCGCCAGCGACGCCATGGCCTTCTCATTGTCAAGATCGCGCTGGTGGCGTGCAAGGGCGACAGCGCCCTCCAGCTCGCGCCTCTCTGCAGCCAAGCGCAGGCCCTCGGCCTCCAGGCGCGCATCTTCATCAGCGAGCTCTTCGCCAAGCAGGCTCACCGCGTCAGCCGCCCTCCGAAGAAACCCATGGCGAAGAGCGCGACGCTCTCGGGTGCGCTCGAGTACGTCTTCCACACCATCAGCCACCCCAAGCGGGTGCCGAGAGCCACGAATCAGCGCTCCCCCTCCGGGCAGGGGGCTAGGGGCTGGCACCCTCATGGCGGCCGGGCACGCCTCGCTAGAAGCCCGGCCTGGAGCCAGCCCATCCCCAAAAGAATGGCGCAGGGAATACCTCAACCAACCATGGTCCTCGACCAGACGAGAAGCCCACGGCAGGCTGGCTATGCCACGAGAAGGCTCGCGAAGGAAGGTCACGAGGCGCGCAGGGCCGCGGCGCGCCTCAGGGTGGTTCGCCCCTCCGACCGGCCTCACCACAAGGGCTCGACTGCTCCGAGTGCTCGAGGACAGTGGAGAGGGCAACGACAAGGGGAATGGCTCCTCAGTCATCTCCGTGAGCTCGGCGAGAAGGGCCCTGCGGAGCAAGAATCAGTAAAAGCAGCGGAAGGATCAGGAGCTAGAAAAGGAGGAGGCTTACTCATCGATGGCGAAGTACTTCCTACGATTCAGCAGGCGACAAGGGTAATCGTCACCCAGGGCCTCCCTTCTCTTCCGGAGGGCCTCAAAGTCCACGCGGAAGCGACCCAAGAGTTGAGCGCAGGGGTCAACCTACGACGAGGAAGAAGCGTCAAGGCGACCCACGTCAGGGGCGTCTGCCTGAGGCGCGCTTCTGGTCGCCTCATCAAGAAGAGTAGCTGGGGCCTCATGGGCCTCAGCCACGGGCGCAGCAGGCGGCTGCTCGCCGCCCTTAGTCACAGCAGCACGGGCCTCAGGAGCTGCTCCCTCATGAGCGCCGCCCGACGCTGTCACCCCGGCGGGGCCCTCTCGGCCCCCGGCGGCTCATGCCTCCCTGCTCCGCCACTTGAGGAAGAGTCGCCTTGGCCAACCGAAAGGGTGGCCACCACCACTGGATTCTCGCAAGGCCCCTGGAGGCCGGCAGGGCGCGGTCCCCATTCGTCAAAGACGGGCATCTGATTCACAAAGTCTTTCCTGTTCGAACAGAGGTACAGCAAGGCCCCCCCCTTGCTGGATGCTACCAGGGTTGGGGTCCCCAGTTAGGACCAGGAGCACCTTCCTCAACGCTTCAGGCGTCAGGTCCTCTTCCTAGAGCCTCATATGATCCTCATGCCCATTGAAGGCCCACATGCGGCGAGAGTGGCGCTGGAGAGGGGCAACACGGTGTAGCACGAACTCCTTCACCACCTTGGTCGCCATCACGCCAAGCAACCTCAAGAACGCGAAGCGGCGCCAGACGAAGATGAGCAGGGGACTCGTGAGCGTCTCCTGGCCCCAGCCTGAATTGGGGACAGCAGGCGAAGTTGGCTCCGACAGCAGGGGGTTGGGCAACCCTACGTCCACATACAGCCACCGCTCGCGGAACCCAGGCGCGAGCGGAGGAAGGCCAAAGTCGATCCCTGAGGCCGTTGCCTCAGGTGCAGCAACGAAGCTCATGCACCCCGAGCATTGGGCGGGGTCGACAAGGCACAGAGAGAAGAAGTGGCGCAGCAAGGCAACTGAAGGGAGGATGCCTACCATGGCCTCGCAAACGAAGGCGAAGACCGCAAGAAGAGTAATGGATTCAGGACCCAGATGCATCATGTGGATCTGATAGTGGGAGAGCACGGCGTTGAAGAAATCGGAAAAGGGGGGAAACAGTCCTGCCCACAAGGCGTCGACAAAATACTGGACCTCGGTGACTATCCTGTCGATGGAGAAGCGAGACGCGGGCCAGGCCGTCATCCTCCCGCATTCATTGAAGATGGTGGCCATAGCCGAGCTGACCTTGCCCAAGCCCTCTCGATTGAGTATGATCGACCGATCGACGGCGGGGGGGGGGCCTGACGACGGCGAGCGAGGCGGAGGCATGGGTGTCTTCCCTCTT